>NW_010202661.1:90806-104509 GCF_000695765.1 Mesitornis unicolor | reverse complement strand
TCTTCCAGGTAGGTCTTTCCAATGCACAGGTTTCATTTCTGAAAGCACACGTGTGAAAGGGACAGCAGGGGAGCATCTCCTCACATCAATCTGGAGCTTTGCAAATAGTTTAAGAAAATACAGGAGTTAGCAGGCACTTTTGAAGAGAGGCCTACTTCCTTGTACCCTCTTTAAACCCTTGACAGCACATTCAGAACCTACAGGGCAGTGTCTGCTGCAGCAAGCACAGACATTGCATGAAGGAAACAGAAATAAATGCTGGACCCCAGTAAGAGTAGGTAACTGAGCCCTGAGAGCTTCAGGAAGAGAGTGCAGACAAGTCAGGGACCATCCAGGAGAGTGGTGGAACATGGACTCTGGAAGAACCACGACCAGGTTGGGTCTTGGACAGCGAGGTGGATGTAGGTTCATCCTTACGTCTTAATGAGCTGCTTCTCCCTCAGGAAGACAAGGCATAGCTGTATTTACAGTAAGGGCACTCTGAACCTGAAGGCTCCATTTCCAGGTCTGCAAACTGTCCGTGTGTCCTCAACCTCTGAACATCACCTCCTTGTATGTGACAGGAGAAAGGCAGCACTGTCCCCTCTCCCTCATGGGTATTGAGAGAGTAAAAAAAATAGCAAAGTTTTATAGAGATCTGGTAAATACAGAAGTTATTAAGTAAACCACGATGGTCACAGCACTCAGCTGCAGCATTTGCTTGAGGCTTAGGAAGAAGGTGGTGGGGATGGCATTAGCAGCTCCAGCTGTAGCTGCTGCAAAACAGCTGATTCAGTAAGTCATGGAAGAAATTCTGCTGAGCAGCTGATTGGCAAGAAGCACAAGAAGCTGGTGGTCATCTGAGCAGCTGAAAAATGCAGGGGACGCCCCTGGAATTAACTTTGTGACTGCTGTGGAGGACCACCACTAACACAGGATGGGGCTGCTGCCAGACAGGGATGCTGTGTCAGTCTCTGAACCCTCAGGGAGACCCCAACTCCAGGGCTGGTGTGGTCCTCACTGTGGTAGTAAATCCTTCTACCTCCAGTGGGACAGATGAGCATGGAGCCCTAGGGCTCCTTATTTGTGTTTCAGATAAATTAATTTTACTCTGTTGGACCATAGTTTTTGTCTCAACTGCTACTGTGGCGAAACCAAGTTGTGTGACAGCTCTGGCTCGGAATGCAAGACACGGCAAGCTTAAAAATGTCTCCTACTGATTACTGGCAAGTACAGTCTACAAAAGTCTTGGCAAAAGATGTAACAACCCTGATTTTAGCTAAATATGAGATTGTAAGGCATACGATGGCAAATACCTGGCCCAAGGCTTCAAGAAAAGACAATGAGAGAAAAGAGAAAGGGAACAGAGAGAAAAGAAGGAAGGAAAAAAAAACAGGAGGGGAATGGTCATCACCCTTGGTTCCTGTGATGTCCCTGTAAGAAACTGATGGCGAATGCATGTGGCTTCAGCTGGAGGTGTCTTTTATGCTTCCACATTTGTGTTACCTGGTCAGTCAGTGACACAGGAAGGGTATACCCTTACATGCGGTCATAATACACAGCCATGCCTCTACATGCGACGCATGTACTCATTAATCCTCATTTCCATATTCATGGGTGTCACCTGTTATTTGCATTTGGCTGACAATGAAGCAAAAGGTCATTTTGTGGTTGTTGAAGAGCGAGAGGTTTTGGGAGAGGGCTGTTCCAGCTCCTTGGGATGCCCTCTCATCTCCCACACCCAACCTTATCAACTCCTCACGCTTTGCTGCTTCTCAAGGTCTTCTGTTTGCACAGCACATCAGCCCACATTCCTTCTTTGGCAACATCTGTCTCTGTTCAGTGCCTTTTCACAGTGGCTGTCTGAGGCAAATAACGATTACGGGGCTTCACAGTTTTCCACATGTGGTTAAGAACAGCCAGATATTGCATTTGGGAGGGAAGTGTCTGCACCACAGCCTGGAATGAGCTTGTAGGGACAAAGACTGGCCACCCCCTGCGGGAACTGGAAGTGTAGAGTGGCCTCGGCTGTCTCCCTTCTGAGAGCCCCAAAGGGCCTTTTAATCGATGTTTGATTCAGGCAAAGGTCACAGTGGCAAGTCTGTACAGCACGAAGCTTTATTTTAACAGCCAAATCGGAAACGACAACCGCAGATGAAGCCTGGCCAACCCCACTAAGAGCTGCTGGCTCGGCCTGCGGAGGCGTTGGGGCAGAGCTCTCCCAGGGCCGCCTGCAGCAGCCAGCCCATGCTCCATGCAGCTGGTCAGGGGATGGAGACAAGAGCTGCAGCTGCTTTTGCTGTCACCTGATCATCCGCACTGGGAGCTGGAAGAATATTAGGTCGTCATTGAAGGAGGCAAAATCCCACCAGCAGCTGGAGGCCAAGGCAGCTCTGCAGCCACCTGCCTGCTGGTGTGCACGGAGGAGAGATGGTTTCCCATATTTCTTTTGCTTTTAGGATTGTGCTGCTTTTCACAGCAGCACTGTGCTTGGCACTGCCCACAGTTCCTGGTCTTTGTAGAGTACAAGGACAGGATGGGAGCCATCCACATCCATGGTCCCACTAAGCCCAGAGTAAGCCTATGGGAAAGCACGGTCCCTCCTTTAAAGAACCAGGAGGAGCCTGTTGTGGCACTGCTGGACACAGCTACATGCATACTCCCTCACACAGCACGTAGATGCTTACTAACTTGTAAAAAAAATCTCCTTCGGTATTTATAAGGTGTAAGCAACTCCCACACCCCTACACCTATACGCCCTTCCAGGCTATGTGGAGCATCACTGAAATCTGCAGTTTCCTTTCACACAGTTTACCTTGATATATTGACCTGCCTGGAAAGTCTTCCCTTTGAAGTCACTCTGCTGTGTAATTAAACTTATTTTGAAGTTTCATCATTAGTTTCAAATTACCACATAACTGGAACAACGAGAACGAGAGACTTACACAGAATTGGTTAATACAAGAAAATGCAGCCAGACTTAAGGAGTGAAGTTAGCTTGAATTAAGTGCTAAATTAAGAGTATTTTCTTTGTTACTACAGTATAGATGGTAACAGTGAGAGGCATAGTCAAGTCCCAGATCCCCACTGTATGGAGGGGCATGAATAAAGAGCATTGTCCCAGACCCAGGGCCTACAGAGACAGCAGGAAGAAGAACAAGAGAGCTGGGCTGGGGTGGAGCGCAGGGGAAGGACAAAATCGTGACATGAGCATTGTTTGTATCTCACGCCATAGTGCCAGCACACCAGTCGCCTCCAAAGATCACACAGCCCTCTTTCTCTTCGCTTTAGAAATCCAATGAATGTAATTTACATGTCTCACTGGAGAAACCTGGACTAGAAAAGCAAGAGCTTGTTATCAAGTTCCGTGTTTTATGGAATCTTGGCAGAAGCGATGGAAACATTTCCTGAGATTTGGTTAAAACAGAAGTATCAGCCAGTCCCGGCCACCTCGGGAGTGTGGTGCCAGCTTCCCTTGGTGTGATTTTCAACCGAGTGTTGGGATACAAATATCATTAACTAACACCTCGGTGGAAGAGCAGTCCTGTTATCGGCAGCTGATACGCACATGCAGATGTTGATTACACCACTGTCGGCTGCTGAAGGACGGGTCTCATAAGGGCTAAAAATACACCATACGCTCCGAGTTGGGAGCTCTGTTATTGGCTCTGTCTCTCTCAAACCAGTAGAAACCGAGTGCTGTGTGTGTGGAACTGGGCCTGGAGGCCTGATCGGGATCTGCTGCTGGGATCGCTCCCACCTCGTGCCGTAGCAGGTCTGTTCACCTACCTGCTGGGCTTTGCTCAGGTCAGGTGCTAGGAGTCACTACACGTCAGTGCAGCCAAGTTACAGCCAGGATGCTGTCATGGCCTAGGAATACACTGCTTATAGTTGGATTAGTATTTTGTGCACAGTATTTCAGCAGTAGGTGGTTAATGCTAAATCACAATGTATTCTGCTTCACGTGTTGAATGATCCGGCATACCTGGCTTATGGTTCCTTAGTGAATACAGAGAGAAACTAATTACTTAAGAGTCATTTTCCCCAGTTTTGTATTCACAATTGTACCTTTTTCTGCACTAAAACTATGTCTCAACTTTCACTTTTGCAAAGCTCTATCCTGCTTAGCTTTTATGAAGGGCAGATGAAAACCATGGCAGTTAATTAGTATTTGGTAGCTTGAAAAACATGTTCACTTTCGCAGGGTGATGACAGCTGTATTGCTCTGTGAACTTTTAGATAAAATACAGCCAATGATAGATTCCCACATCCCCGTATGTATATGAATTATTCAGCTTTCGTCCTCTGTTACATTCCTAATGGCTGATGCAGGCATTCGGTACGTATCTTTCTGCATGGAAACGAGAAGTCTTGAAACATCTGGAGTCGGTTGCTAACGCCAAGCGCGTGTGTGCTTCTGGGCTGGTCGCTGTGAGATAAGGAGTAATTTTTACCTTTTGGCCTCTTGCAGTTTCCAACCCTGCTCAATGGTCACATTCCAGTGCCACTCCCCAGCCTGGACGGAGCCTCCTCCCCAGTCCTGCTTTCTCCGAACGCCCAGAAATCCTGATGACGCCTCATCACGCCAAGGACTTTTTGGTGGATTTAACACTTCATTCCTATGGGCTCGTTTTTTTTCCTGTGTCATGAGAAGGACATTGTGAAACCCTCTGTTACTTTGGTTTGCACTTTTCATTACATGGATAATCTACTTTTATTATGTTAGCATTTTTAAACAGTGTTTATATATAAAAGTATATATAAATCTGTTTTGCATTAAATGAATTATAATTTTTTTTATATCATAGCTCTCAAGTGTTGAACACTTCTGTTGTCGATGAAGTACTTTTCTTAATGAATTGCAACAGTGTATCTAATAAGGATGTGAAGCTTCTTTTTAATCCCCTTTTCTGCATATTATGCATTGTGCTTGTGTAAACTATAACCGGCTGTGCCTTCTTTTGCATAATGTCATGTAAATGATTTATATATTTTCTAGTATTAAGATGAAAAGTTGAAAGACAAAACTAGTACTGAACAGCCCTATGGTAGTATTTCAGTATTTTCTCCACGGATAGGCCATATGATGCAGTGTATTCATGTAACTTTGTATTAAGTGCTTTCAAATTGTATAAAAATCGCCTTATAATGTTTCTTTGCTGAAGTTAAAAAACGTGACCGACGTTACAGTCAGGAGAGGCACTGAGGAGTCACAAAGCCACATTTACACATTCATGCCCAGGTTCTTTTGTGGAGTTGCCACAAGGAGGAACAGGGCTGTGTGGATTCACGAGACATTGCCAGCATTTGAGAATACTTTTGGAGAAAAGGAGACATTGCTCAGAGTTCATATTTGGCCTATACTTCTGATGAACTGTCAGCATCGCAGCTGGAAAGACTGTGGGTGTCTCTGTCCTCCCGGGGTCATTCCCAACAGCGAATTTCCAGGTGCTCTGTTCAGTCGTGCCAAGTGCCTTCTACCGTTTCACTGGAAAGATCATTCGAGCTCCTAAAGCTCAGGAGGTCGCATTTCCCCTTCCCCCAAAGCTGGAAGAGTGACAGGACCGTAAACGAATGCCTGGTGCTCATCAAGAGGCATAACTGTACGTGCGAGATGTTTATTCATGTACAAACATCTGAATTTTGAATTAAAAACCAGCACTGTGTTACTGTATCCTCGCAACTTGAACTTCCTGGGTATGTCCTCTACCTTGAGGTGAGAGATGAGTCATCTAAATGCCAGGTTAGGATTAGGCCAGACTCCCTGGCACCACAGATTCTAATCTTGGCAGGGCTGATGCAAATCTTCGGTTTTCTGAGGTGGCTAAATCGAGTTGAGCGCAGCTTTACCACGTAGGTTTTTCAGATGAGACTTCCAAAAACCACACCAAAAATCAGAGTCCTGTTTGCTGCAGGTCATTAGAGCTTCTACTTTGCTTTCTGGCCAAAAGTCTGTTCTTTTTGAAATTTATGCAGTGAATTGTCTGCTGATTTTCTGCTTGGATGCGCTTCAGTGATGATGTGTGTAGTTAATTGTAAAGTGCTTTTGGATCCTTCAACCTGAAAGGTGCTAAATAAACATTTTATTAATGCAGTTCTGATGTCGAAAAGCCATTTTTGGGGCAGAGGTAGACTGATGACAGACAGCAGGGATTTTCCTCAGGCTCCTAGGTTGCACAACCAAAAATGACTCCTCCATTTCACTCGCAGTCATTAAGGGGGTAAACCACTGCTGTTATCTGCATGAAGCACCAGTGCTGATAAACACAGCAAGATGTAAGGAAAAAGAACGAAATGCGGGGGAAGTCATTCACTTAATTCAGCCTTTTCAGAGCTCCAAGAGGAGTCAAAAGCAGAAGATGAACCTATGCAAAATGTAAGGGCGAAGGGAAATTTTATAGAGAGTAAAATCAGAAAAGGCAGCACGAACTGATGGGGATTGACTGGTCTAGGGGAGATAAATCACAAGGGCTTGCAGGTCAGACATTTCTTGCTCAATGGATTCCCCCAGGTACACGGAGTGTTTTTCAGTACCTGAGTCAAAAGAGGGAATTATTCACACTCTAGAGCCAACGCGTGTCTCATTTTTAAATAAGTATGAACGCCTACTTCAGGAAAGTCTCGCCTCGTGCACGCCAGTGCAGCCACTGGGAGAACAAGGCACAGCGATGAAGTGTTTGTCACCACGAGTTTAAAAAGTAACGATAAAAACTCATGAAAATGTTGTACTTAATTTTGACTTAATAAGCAGTATTGAATACCATGCTGCAAAAAACCTGGATGAACGTGAGAGGAGAGAGTGTGCGACACAGAGGAGATTCTGAAAAGAAAAAGCATCCAGATTCTCATGACTTGGTTTCTTCCAAGGTTTTACTATTAATTAGGCAGAATTTTTTCTCTCCAAAAGGCTCAACGCATGTCAATACACACAGACACACCTCCCCTCCTATCCCCTACCCCTTGAGTGACTCTGCTTTCCTTTTAAAGGTAGCAGAAAATAGCAATCCTGGGACAAAAATCTATTCCAACACACTATTGCAAAGGATCCCAGAAAATCCAATAAAACTTAATGGAAGACACTGAGAAACACGAAAGTAGCGCTGTTTTCTCCTCTTTCAGAGGATGAAAAAGAACAATAGAACACACCTTCTTTTGCCAGTTGACTTTCCAATTAAAATAAAGTAGGTTGTCAAAATGAAATCTGCCTTCCAAATTGGTCACTTCTGTGGGACAAAAAAATCTTCCTACCGTGGACAAAATGAAATATTTATACAAATGAAGTCCAGCCCCTCAAGTCTAACACTTTACCTAAAACACTAGATTATTACACCTTATGCTTAGAATAAAATACACTGGTAATTTTCTCTTGAATTTTATTAACAGGTATCTTTTTAACTGTAGAGAAAAATCAAATAAACGTTTGTAAAATAAACACAGTGAAAGCATCAATATTTCTGTGACGTGGAGAGGCGAGACACCAATCCCGGGAACAAGACTGGAGTTGTTCTCAGTATTCTGGGCAGTGCCTGCAATGTGATCACACTTCAGGGATTTTCTGGGTAGAGTCACACTTTATTCATGCTTCAGCAACACACAAACAAGTTTTCAGTGTTGTATAGGCTCTCTGCACGATTGGGCTATTTTTGGCTTACCTTTATATTGGGTTTTTTGTTTATTTGTTTTCCAGAAAGGCAAGTATCCACTGGCAGGGCCAAGAGGCTGCACACATCTTCTGCCCTGCCACATGTAAGTGGCTTTGGTTCTACACAAAACTTCCAAGGTGGGGCAAAAAAAAAAGTGATAGGCGATGACAAAGTAAAGAAAAAGAAAGATTTGACTCCTGCCCATTACGTCAACAAAGAACAATTTGTTTTGTCTGAATAACACCAGTCTCATCAGACAGGCGCCTGCCAATCTGGAAATGCCTACCAAAGAAGTAATGAACTTCATCAGCGAGATGACAAGATGCTGAAAGGGGAGCTGGTCCTTGAAAACAGATTATGGCATTTTGTTTTAACAGAACAAGTCTCTGCATTAAGAGGTGTGTGACCCAAGGCCTACAGGAAGCACCTTTAGAAGCCATCACGGCCACCAAATTAATCTAGACCAGCCACAGTAACTACAGGCAGTCTTTTAGGTAAGGCCATCGCTGCTCCCTTCTGATCTCAAGGCTGTCTCTGTGTCCTGTGGGATGAACATGGGCCACTCGGATGTAAGCAAACCTCTCTGAAGTCATCAGAAAACTACAACTTTTGAAATCCCTTTTAGCCCCAAACTGTAACTGCTCTTACCACTTAATACACCAGTGCTCTGCCGACACAGATGGAGTGCAAACCTATTTCTTGAGGGCAAAGAGATTGACAGCATTAGCAAGGAGAAGTATAAATTTATTTCAGTGAACAAAGGAGAACAGACTTCAGGCAAGGACTCTGGAGCAATCAGCATCATGGCCTGCCTCGGGTGGGGATGGGTATTGGCAGAAAAGCATCCTAGAGGAGAGCACTCCAGGATATGTTGGGTGTTTTTCCTTGAAAGATTCCCATCAGTTCGTGTTCACTCTGCAAATTTGAATGGATAAACCTTATTATTAACCTTAATTATTCCTACCATGGCTCCAGGCCAGCTGCTGCCTCCTATAAATTAAGGAAAAGGATGTGGCAGAGGGCAAAAAAAGCACCTTTGCTAAAACAAGCTCAGGGTGTGAAAGAGGAGGAGCTGCCAGGAGGGAAGCACTGGAGGGGGCGCAGGCAAGTCCCCCAGTTTGCAGTCGGCAGCGATGGCCTTTCCATCAGCAAGGAGATCCCATTGCACCACATGAAGGAACTTCACAGCTCCCTGGGGAAAAATCCATTTCAAGTTCTGGCACCCGAGCTGGACGAGGCTCCTGTTTCATTAGCAGGACCATAAAAGCAGTCTGCTCCGGCAGGGCCTGCTTCTTAAGTGACTTTGGAGGATGCAGCCCAGACAACAAAGTAAGCGGTTACGTACATCAGTGAGTATGTGCGTGTGCTTGTATGCGTTCACAGCTTAAGCTGGCTCAAAAATGACAGAACTTAAATGAGTTAAGGGATTTTTAGAGAACATGTCAAAGTCATGGAAAATTGTAATGCACACATTTTTCCGCTGACATCAATCTTTTTTTTTTCAGTTAATGAGAGATGCAGTCCAGCCCAGCGGAAATCACACACAAAAGACACAAAAAATAACCTAGCCTATCTAACCACTAATCCCAGCCTTGACACCACCAATTTCCACTGTGGCCTTGAGCAAGGGTTTGACTTCTGTGCACGGAAACTCCCCAGATGAAAAGGCTGTGTGGTATCCATTACAAAGCCCACGTACCTACTTGGCTTTTACACTTTCCAAAATCATCCAACCTGTACAGCCAGAGCTTACCTTACAATGTACCAATCAGCCAAACACTTGGACAGTGCTGCCTCTACGTTTTATAATCTATACCTGTCAATCTCTTACATTGGTCTGACATGGATGTTGGTGAAATACACAGATGTTGCTGACCCACGTATAGGCCAAGGAGTGGCATTAAATCTCTAACAGCCTAGTCTCTGAAATGGAAAAAATAAACCCAGATGCTTACCAAAGTAAGCATTCAAGTTGCTCCCAAAATTTAAGAAAACTCATAGAAACGTTGCATTTGTTTCAAAGCCAAACTTTACTAAGGGAGAAAAGGTTTTGAAATGTGCTAACAAGGTGCACACATTGTTTCAGCTCTGCCCCTCAGTGCCCTGATAAAACCACCAAATGCCTGTGGCCCCACATTGTCACAGATAAGGTGAGTTCTGTGTTATCTTCAGTGTCACTATAGGCTACAGCTGGGCATTTCCATACCCTAATTTGTTTGGATTTCTTTCAAATATGACCTTAATTCTGGGTATTTCCTGGGTTTATAATACTCAGCTTGGGGATATTTACAACATACCTTTCATACATTTTGTCCTCAACAACCCAATGTATTCTTAATCTTAATTCCATTTTAACATTGCAGAGCAGCAACAATGTACCTTTATTAAACCGACAAACTCATGCGTAAACAACAAGCAAGCAGCCCAACGAACGCTACCTTGCAGTTTTTCAAATGATTTGCAGATACAAAGCATGTGGATTCTTCAATAATTGTTTATTTTAGCTTTTACCGCCGAATTCAGGGATACACTCTGGCTACTGAGCGCTGTGGTAAAGCAGCACAAACATCACACGGCCGTGTTGAGATGCGTGTTCCCTTGGAGCATTGCTGAGCACTACAGGGCAGCCGCTGTGCCCCTGCCATCGCCCCCTGTCCTGCCCTGTCGGTCCCTGTCCTCCACCCACCCTCTGCCCCCTTCAGCCTTCACCTCCATGTGCACCATCCTCATCCCCACCTGCCTCTCTCCTGTCTTCAAGCCCACCTTAGCCCTACACGTACCTGGACACGCACCCTGGCTTTCCCACCCTGCAGGAGATGGAATACACCAGGTATCTTTTAAAAATACTTAAACCCAGCAACAACTTGCAGGCCATTTCTCATTAACTCATCTTCAAGCAAAGGCTGTCACACTGAACCTGGAAAGTCATCTGTTTTTAGCGACTATCTGCTTGGTTTTCAGCACAGCTGAGGTCTTCTCCCGAAAAGGCCAACACTCCCTACAGTTCTTGGGGATAGCGAGACCAAGCCTGCTGTACCTGATGCTGTCAGACAGGAGGCAAAACACTGAACTGAGCAAGAAGGGTATCAGAGAAATGCCCATGACTTCAGGCTCGCTGACCAATGCCCCAAACAGGCAGCTGCCACAGAACTGCCTCTGCTGATGCAGGAAGTTCAACTACAGTCAATTAAAAAACCCAACCAACAAACCTGCCTTGACCACAGATGCCAGGTCTCTTAAGAAAAACACTCTTTAAAGCTACCTCCCGATGAAGCAAACTGATTCACTTGCAAGTCCTTAGAAAAAAAGTCTTTATAAACAGAGTGCTTTAATTTTATGAAGGATCTTTTTCACCTGTAACAAAAAAGCCGAATCTCTACTCAAAATGGAAACCTCCTTTTGTTAGCTGCAGCTGATCCCTTTCCAAATTTGTTAATGCACTTCATTTTACCAGTTAAACCTTTAAGTCCTTTACTCATTAGTCTCACATTATTACTTTGTTCTTTTTTTATCACCTATAAAATATTACTGTTCTAGAAATGCTAAACCCCACATTTACCCACAGTGAACATTTACTCTCTATCTTCGCTACTTTTGTAAAAAAAGATGTTTTCCGGACACTTCTCCCTTCAAGACCATCACCTCTACAACGTATTTCCTACAAAGTTAATCAGTATAAAATCTAGATCGGATCCATAGCAACTATAAAAAAATATATAACGACTATTTCAGGACAAAGGTTTTTTTCCACCAGTGCCAAATCTGCCTCTGACACACACACAACGCTCCCGCTGGTAGCGGTGGGAGACGCGCGCGTACCCGAGACACAAATCACCCTCCTGGACCTAGGCAAGGCTTCTGACGCCGAGCCGCACACAGGACTCGCTTGCTCACACTCAGACTACGAACCACGTTACGACAAGACCCCGAACGCCTCAGCCCCGGATGAGTCACGGTGACTTTCACTGCCGCTGCTCCTGCCTTGCGCCAACTAAGCTGCGGCCGAAAGGAAAACCCCCAAGACGCAGATCTAGCCAAAGGTTTCCAACAATGCCCCAAGAACCCCAAGTTCAGAGTCTGCATTTTTAACAACACAGGGCCCTTGTGGTTATAAATCTCAAAACAGAACCAAAGAATTCCACATAATATTTATACTTTCAAAAGTACAATATTAATACAGGTCGGTCAGTTAGAAATAACAGCAGTTTGTTAGGTCTACAAGATTTAACGTAAAACCGGTTTACAAATGCTGAAAAGCAGTAGTGGTCCAATAGTCACCATTACACATGAGTTTCTCTCTTCCAGAAAATAATAATAAAAAAAAAGAATCCCAATTCAAATTTACCAGTATCAATGAAATATTAATAAAACACCCCCAAACATGCCACAATCACTATTCACAAATAAAGTTAAAATGAAATATACAAAAATTCACTTAATACTGTTAAATAACAATAAACTACAAGATTTCCTGAACAGAAATGGTAGGACCCCTGAATGTTTTACAGTGAATGTCAGGAAAAATTAAGTTACCTATGACTATTTTCATGATATACCAGCCAAAGATTTACATGACCATTTCAAAATATACCAATAAAGATTTACAGTCTTTAAGATGCACTAAACAAATAGGTTCATAAAGGTGAACACAAATGCTTAAAAATACTGTAACCATCACCAAGGGTGTACTTATGATACTCACTGAGATGCATAAGCATAGTAGTAACATGTTTACTATCTCTGGTAAACAGATAACATCTAAGATCTGAAAAACTCTCTAAGTTCCCATTGTAAAAGCTCTGTAGCATAGTGAGTTCTTCTCAAGTACAAACTTGCCTCTTTCCAGTTGATTTCAAGTGAATAATGCACAAACAGGAGAGCAACAAGGTGGGAAAAGCGTGACATCGTTCCCATGTCCTTGTCATTAGTTGTCCTGTTCCTCTGTAATGAAACTCTAAATTTCAGAAGTAAGCCAAGGTCCAATGTATTATGAATCACCTTTTTACTATTTGTATTTCTAAGTTAAAAACAAGGTAAAAAAAGTCATTGCTTCTGCAGGCTCCATATGCACCACAATGTGCAAATATCTTATGCTGGAGTAAGCCTGACAAGAATTTATCATCCAGTGTCCATGCTCTAATTTCTCGATAACTAACAAAGGATCCGAGAGCAAATAATTGTTACTGTTCACTTGTTTCAATCAACTTCCACATCGTGTGCTTTTCAAAACATAATATGCATTATAACTTTTCAACTATTTCAACACACACTTCCAATGTTAAATAAGGAATTAAGTGCCATGAACTTAGAGCAATAAAGATGGTTCACCTATAGCCAAGCAAAGCTATGTTTACATTCCAGGAAACACTGCAGTTTAAGAAATACAAAAAAACCCCGCAGCAGTAGAACATTTTATGAAGAGAAACAGATGCATTCACATATTATAAAGCCATTGCAACTTCTTCAGGCATGGAACTGTTGTGTTACCTATACAGACAGTAGTTATTTAGCAGCAATGATTCCGCAATAAATAATGCACTGTGTTTCTCAGTCCTGCACAAAAATTGCAGCTACAGTTACATCAACAGCTGTAACCTACTGGCTCTAGTGGCAGAGGAGACCTTAAAACCAACTGTACAAAAAATTGTCACACTGTGACAACAAATATAAAAACATAATCTGCAGGTTGGAAATAAAAAGACTCCACTGTGAAGAGGACAGTGTAGACAAACTGCGATTCCAAGTCCACCAACAGAGAGCACTGCCTTCAGATCCGAGTCCTCACTGACAGGACAGGCTTGGGCTTGATCTGCATCCTCCGCTTTAAAAAAGCATGCTCTGCCTTCTGTTCTTCCCGTGTCCTACAACACAACACCCATCACGGTAAGAAACCAAAGCATTCAATTATTATCTACATCTCCTGTCTTTCTATTTCAAGAGAATATCCTTTCTTTGTGCTTAAACCATTATCAGCATCTTTCTTCTAACTGCATTGGCTGTATTTTTTTTTTTCTTTTACTTTGCCACCATTCAACACCCACACAGTAATGGCTGGTCTCTGCAGGAATCTGAGGAAATCAT
>NW_010202661.1:70991-90775 GCF_000695765.1 Mesitornis unicolor | reverse complement strand
TGTTTGAGTGCATTCACACAGACCAATTTAACACAGTATACTGTCAGTTCCAAATGGCTCTAGCACAGCATTCGTTTGCAAAATTGAGAAAATGTTAAGCGTTCCATACCTGTCTCTGGGTAAGTGGAATTTCGAAAGCCAGGGTCTTTTTGCAACTGAATCTCTTTTAGACTGAATATTGAAACACCTGGAATGTAACAAAGAAATTAATTCATATCCAAACATAACTGTGCTTTATTGAACTAAATTCTATTCTTAATTATACATTTCAGATTAAAAAAAAAAATGTTTTCCATTCCCAAATATTTAAGTCAATATAAACCAGACTTCTTTAGTAGACTTGAGAGGTTTTCCGTAAGCAGCATACTTAGCTATAATGTACTATCTTAACAATACTCTGCTACGTTACTACTCCTCTTACTTTCAGGCAAAGAGTGTATTCTTGTTCCAAGACTTCTGAAATACGCATGTTTCATGGCCTCTTCTGCCGAAATCCTCTTCTTTGACTCATACTATTAACATAAACGGATACAAGTGTGTTGGTTTTCATAAAAAAACTTTGCATCAGGACATTTGATCAAAGGAGCAAAGAAGTTCTACTCGATTCATATTTCCCACCAACTCACTAGGACAGATCTGTTTTCATTACTTTTATTTCTCACATTGAATCAACATATATTACCTAAATCAGTATTATCAACAAATAACAAGACTGCTGAAATAGTCAAAATGACTGCTGTAAATGCATGCATCAAAACCAGACTTAATCTTTATCTACAGATGTAACAATAATTAGATGACAGATTTCTGTCTACGTTATATTCTAATATTCAATTGCAATAAAATGCTAATACATGAGATCACAACAATGTTTTCTAAATCAATTCTATTTCTACTAAAAGTAGTAAGAGAAAAAATCACTTCTGGTAAAAATAAAATTAAAAAAAAAAATCTTTAAACATCAGGTTTTAAATTCTTACAGCATACAGGCTTCCTAAAATTGTCATATGTCCCAGATCTGTCATCCTCTGCAGACTCAGCTGCGTATTTCACTTTGAGACAGATCTCACAGATACTATAGCTTCTAATACAATTTGTAAATAATATATTAAAACTTTAAACTTGCATTTTTTATAAAGTAAAGCCACGAAACACATCTTACTTGAAGGAACTTCGCTATCAATTCAATTCCTTCCGTGTCTAGCCTAAAAATAGAAATATTTTAAAAAATTAAAACAGTTACTGGACTGTATTTACAAAAGCAAAACTGCAAAGGAACTGACTTCATTAAATGGCATCAAACCTGAAAATTAAATTTAAACACGGAAATGCTTTCACCTAAACAACTTTTCTGCATGTTAATGTGTATACATATAAGTACCAGTATTTCAGAGCAAGACTATTTGAAAAAAAGCTGGGGACAGATAAATCCTGAGCTTTGGATTGTGATTTACGAGGTTGACCTGGAGAATTAATTTTAGAAAACAAAGTTTGGTTTTTATTAAGCTTAATACTACTCACTTACAAGAAGGACACAATGTCAGATCTTTTTTTTTCAGAGTCCATTAAAAAATGTGGTAGCCTTTGTTATACAGTTTATTTACAATAACTGTGCAGACCCTTCAAATTCCCCATAATGGTTTTAGAATTATTTCAAGAGACTGCTCGAGGAAACTTTGCCATTTTATCAATCGGGCCTACTGCATAACACGAGAATCTGGGTTATTCAGGAAGTGCTGTGCGAATACTCCTCCTATGCAAGCATTATTAATTGGATTTGTTTATTGTTCTATTGGTCATTATGGAGCTGTGGTACCTTAAATGATATTAGACAAAGTAATCACATAGTACCGGGATTATGCTTTGCATTACTGTCTGCTCACAATAACACAACTGATGTGTGGTCTTCCAGCACTCAGCAGCAGACCGTACAGGGAAACATGTTCATATTTACAAATACAGAAAGCCACAGGGATGCATATCTTCTATTAATAAAACACAAAGTACCTTGGTGCATGGTTGATGAGGGGTTGTGGTTTATACTTGGGAAAGTTGTAGTTTCTAAATTCATCACTGGAAGAAATGCCTGGCCATGTTTCTTGACATGGCGTTCCTGCATTTAAAAAACAAGCCACAAATTCAACTTAAAAAAATGCAAAGAAACAACTTTGACATAAATAAGCATTTAATGCCGTAATTTAAACAGGAGAGAAAGAAAAAAATAAAAATGAATGAGCCTACATTGTACAAACTCAGCTGTGCACTGAGTTCAATCATTCAACTTAATTACAATGCAACATAAAGTATCATTGTTTATAGAAAAAAAACCTACAATTCTCATGGAAAAAGTGCTTGGAAGAACAAACATAAAGCATTAACATTACTGCTAAAAGTATCCATTTACCCAGAAGTCTGAAAATTAAGTGCAGTTCATCTTCAACAGTCGAACCAGGAAAAAGAGGCCTTCCTGATGCCATTTCAAAAAATATGCATCCGACACCCCTTTATAAAAAGAGAAAAAGATAAATCAGAAACAATCCGACAATTCAAGCTTTCAGCTCTTAAAAGATTCCTGTGATTTCTCTTCAATTAAAACAAATCATTAAATTAGTTGTTAGCTACATGCTGCTATTAAAAATATTGCTTTGAAAGATACGTAGCAACAAAAGAACTGTCAAAGACCAAACAAAACCTATGTCATAGCTGTATTATATCCTCTTCCTTCAGATGTCAGTTTTAGCAACTGTATTGAAGTTCACAGTAAAATACTACATTATCATGTCATTAGAACATGTTTGGTTTTTTTCCCCTAACACTGTGGGCCTAATGCCTGCTTACTCTAAGCAGTAAAGAAGTACTCTGCATTTCCAGGGAGAAATAATAGCATCATCCCTGTCTGCCAATCCTTTCTCTAAAAATCTAACTCAGTTGCAGCCTTCAAAAACTCAAAGGATTAGTATTTGGATGCTACTACATAATAAAGAGTTGATATTTTTTAACTTGACTGAGAACAAAAATTAAATTAGACAAAGCTATACAAACCACATGTCAATCTGAGTTGAATACTCTGAAGATCCAAGGAGAACATCAGGAGGTCTGTACCATAGCGTGACAACTTCATTGGAGTAGGTCTTCGTAGGAACAGACTTTGCTCTAGCCAATCCTTGATAAAAAGGGAAAAAACAGAGTCATGTGCAGCTCGCTGAGGTCTTATTTTGCGTGGAATTGGCAAAGAACTTTTAACAGCTAAATCAACCTTATTATACTTGCTAAATACCTTCCCAATTCTGTTCATTAAAAAGCCTTAGTAAATATATGTCTACAACTTGTGACTTGCCTCTCAGTATTTACAGCAATCTCATGATCAGCATTTTTAAGCACAGAAGGCAGGTAAACAGATCAAAACCTGGAGTAATCCCATAAATTTCATTAAAACAACAGAACATTAGATCAATATGATACCTCTCCCCTGTGAAAACCCTTCTGCACTATTTCCATATGAGAACTATGCTGCAAGAGGCAGAAGGCAATAAATGAATAATGAAATGGTGGAAACAGACCAAATCAGTGTTGGATCAGCTGGGGTTTTCCACCCTCACATTGTCAGTTTGTCAGCAGTATCTTCAATAGATTTTAGGTCTACTGTATTAGATACGATCTTCTGAGCAACTTTCAACACAAGGGGAAAAACCAGCGTAGCTCAAATTTCAAAGGACCTTGCTGACACAGAAGATAACAGGAAACTGTCAATGCCCCACTCGACTGGAAATCCCAAGGGAACTTGGTGTATCAGTGCTGGGGTAACACCCAACAATTTGGCATGTGGACAGACCCCTTCTCTCTCCCCTCATGGTTACTCTGCTTTGGAGCAAGTGTGGACAGTTAGGAAAAGCAACTGGAGCTCCACCTTAAGGATCTGAATCAGTGCCAATTTCAAAGAAAGCTCTAAGGCTGCTTTCAAACCACAAATTAAATTACAGTATTTTCTATACATCTATTACTTTGATTACTAATATCCTACAAAAGGCTGACTTTCATTTTCCATCTGAGAACTCACAAATTCATTACAAACATGATGTTCTCATCTTTGCTTTATAAGGTAAGATGCTTTTTTGTTTGTTTGTTTGCTAAGTGAAGAAAGTATTTGTTACAGAATAATTTCAGGCCATACCAAAGTCTGCAAGCTTCAGTTCTCCTTTCTCGTTAATTAGTAGATTTTGTGGCTTCAGATCTCGATGCAATACCTTTCTCCTATGACAGTATGCCAAACCACGAAGAATCTGGTATAAAAATAGCTACAAAAGAGAACATTTATATAAATGAGACTAAATATGTTAATCTACAGATTACACAACTAAAACAGCCCATTTGCACACTGTACAGTTAAGGCTCTGTTGTAAGCAGGACACAAATACTTCTCAAAAATTAAGTTACTTTTCCCTATGAATAAACTCTGAACATCTTCATTTTCAGTTACACATTTAAAATGCCTTTATGCTAATGCACTGCTTTAACATGATATTTTACAACAAAGATTTCAAGAACAATTTGTTCTGCTTAACCGAAGAGAACCACAGGGCTTTTTATTTTTAGGGAAGCATTTACCAATGCTCTTTCCCACACTAATGTCTTTAAAGGTAACTGTCTCTGACTATACTCAAGTTCTCTTCTGCCACTGAATCCTTTCCGAAAATGCAGCTCTGCATCCTCTCTATCCAATTGCGCTAAGCTGTGTATAGAACATTTTGGGATGCTATTGGAAAAACACACTTGGATTCAGAAACTCTCAAAACATGGAGGAATGGGGAAATGAGGATTATCAAAACAGCCCAACTGCCTCTGGCATTTACATTCGTCCCCTCACCTTGACACACACAGGTTTATTTCAGTCCTTTGGAACAGCAAACCAAGCAAGCAACTTCAGTCATGCATATCAACACTGCACACATATAGACACAGAAGTAGTAAGGGATGAAGAAAGGTTTGGCAGAGGGCAACCAAGCAAGTTTACTGTATCACAGCATTAAGAACCATTTTGTAGTTATGTATGTATCACAGAATCACAGAATATTAGGAGTTGGAAGGGCCCACAAAAGATCATCCAGTTCAACCCCTCTACCAGAGCAGGATCACTTAGAGTAGGTCAGACAGGAACATGTCCAAGCGGGTTTTGAATGTCTCCAGAGAAGGAGACTCCACAACCTCTCTGGGAAGCCTGTTCAGTGCTCTGTCACCCTTACAGTAAAAAAGCTTTTCCTCATGTTCAGGTTGAACCTCCTATGCTCCAGCTTGCTCCCATTGCCTCTTGTCCTGTCATTGGCTATCGCTGAGAAGAGCCTGGCTCCTTCCTCCTGACACTCGCCCTTTACAAATTTATAAACATTATTGAGGTCACCCCTCAGTCTCCTCTTCTCCAAGCTAAAGAGACCCAGCTCCCTCAGCTGCTCCTCATAAGGGAGATGCTCCACTCCTTCAGTCATCTTTGTGGCTCTGCGCTGGACTCTTTCAAGCAATTCCCTGTCCTTGAACTGAGGGGCCCAGAACTGAACACAATACTCCAAATGTGGTCTCACCAGGGCAGAGTAGAGGGGAAGGAGAACCTCTCTCGACCTACTGACCACCCCCCTTCTGATACACCCCAGGATGCCATTGACCTTCTTGGCTGCAAGGGCACATTGCTGGCTCATGGTCATCCTGCTGTATAAATGGTCTGATCTTAAACATGAGACTTCTGGGTAGCCACTGCTGGCATTTACCACACAACAGTCCTCAGCCAGTATAGAAGATCAAATATCCAATGAAAAAAGCAATGTTTACCAGTGTGACAAATTCAGCATGTAATAAGACTTTTGAGGAGAAACAGAAAGTTCTTTATATAATAATTTTCTAACACATTGGTTTATTTTTGTACCAGGTGACACCACCAAATTCTCTTTCCTAAACTGGACAAATGCACAGCAGGTGTAGTTTACATCCATCTGTTCTCAGTCTGCTTATGTGGGATTTAGCTCTTCTAGGACAAAAAAGCAATTTGGATCGATTTTTTTCTTTCTTTTTTTTCTTTTTCAAAGAGCAGAGTAAGAAGCAACAAGTTTTGTTTCCATCTACTCATGTCCATCCTGTTGCAGGGGTAGTCAGTCCAAAGTAATATTAAAAGGACTGCTGTGGAAATCGATAGCCATCTCCAGTGTGCACTGGGACTGCAAGGACTGGATAAGAAGGCAAAGCAGATTACAGAAATTGTGGCTCTTCATCACAGTTGGCATTGATCCTTTTAGAAATGCACAGGACATGTATTAGCTCAAAATTTGTTTGGAACAGTAATACCAGCAGGGATCACACACCCCATTATATTACACAACTTCATTTTGTTAAAACTCAAAAAAATAAAATTAGCTGAGAAATGTGGGGAACGATGACAAAGAGGTCTCTCAAATGTTAGCAATGAGCAGAACCCCCCCCAGTTATTGTAAGATAAGCACCCACAGTTACTACAGTTAGCAGCTGTTCTGGTTTCCCAGAGCCAAAGGCAGTGACCATATAAATCTGCTCTTAGGGCATAGCTTTAACCATCGGTAAACCAGGGAAAACAGTTCCTCCACTTTGCTCGGACTACCACAAACAGATTCTGCTTGTTCTGTAACTGCACTTGCTACAGGAGCCAGCTTCACTCTTACAGCTTTTCTTTCTTTATTTATTTTTTAGCTTAAAACACTACTTAATAAATTGCAGTTAATTAAGAGCACAAGTGTAATTATGTTATTTGTTGTCTCTCAGAAGTAGATACAAATTAAAGAACTTTTTGCAGACTCTCAAAGGAAGCAAAAGCATAGGTTAAGGGCAGATGTCTTTCCCCAGAGATATTTACTGCAATGTGACAACAGAATAAAAGAAAAAGCTATCCAAACAGTAACCGGTATCTAGACTGAATCCCATACGCCATTCAATGAAGAACAGATTTCTCAACATGCAACTAAGCCAAAAACGAGGATGATGACGCTACCGGAATGCACACAAACCCCATCACTTCACAGTATTTAGTACACTGTGTTGTCAGCCACATTTGTGCCATGTGCTACTGTCTAAGAATAAGGCTGCAGCACAGCAGGGTGATACCGCTAACCCAACTTCTCATTTCAAGACAGTACTGTCCTCTGTTTGGAATCGTGTTTATAAAGCTGTAAGTATTAAAGAACATGAACAGTTATTCCAGTTTCCCAAATCAAAACCTGTTAGTTATGAGAGAGGTAACACTTGAACATGAGTTAGTTTCAGCAGACCAGACTGGAAACTGTGTCACTTGAGCTGGTCACAGCCAAAGTTAAAAGCAACAGACAATTAAACCATAAAGAAAATAATTTCCATTTTATTACTAATTGAAAAATGAACATCACTTATTCTTAAATGTGTATTATTAATTTCTTACTTCAGTGGTAAGCAGTGGCACCCAAACCCACATTCATGATTGAGGCTACATTTTCCTCAGTGTGCATATATAAATTTTATTTGAGGATATACCAAATTACAGACTTAACTTAATAAATAGGTATAAAATAATGGACGGACAAGAAGAGGTCAAAAGAGTTATGAATGTATTATTTTTAAGAAAGTTTTTAATTTTAAATATGTAACTTCAAAGAGAAAGAAAACATATAAAGTTATATAATGTCCTCTTTTAAGTGCTTTAAGCACTTAAAAGCCATCAAAACAAACAAACAAAGAGACTCCATCTGATGCCAAAAGTAGCTAAGCCAGGCCCAAAGGTCAAAAAGAAAGTTAAGTTTCTTACATTTGTTTTTTTAAAAAAGCCCTGACCCATACAGCTCCTGATATTGAGTTCTCTGAAATTCTCAGAACAGAAAAAGCTGGAAGACAACAGTCACTGCCACTGGAAACACTCACCTTTACATTGTGCATGCTCATGATGTTACCACAGTCATCCATGTACTGCTTCAGATCCTTGTCCTGTCAAAACACCACCAACACTGTTCAGTAAAATTGTGGACAACAGATCACGTTAACATTATTTATTGTTAGAACTGAAATAATTAATCAGAAAACTGAGTTTTCTGCAAAAGATGTTCAATGATAAAAAACGTAAATCCTGAATATGTGGAGAATTCTGGCTTTCCATAGGATATAAATACTCATGTTTTCCAGCAAGCTGCATCATATCAGGCAACATTGCTTGTTATTATCTTCTCCTCTACCTCATGTGTGGCACAGAATTTTAGGAAATTGCTATATTCTTCAATTACATTGGAAGTAAAGAGGTCTTTTCTTCATCCCTCTTATTACACTTATCTATTCCAGCATATTACACAAGAAGCTTCAGTGAGAAAGTGAAAAGTCAACAATGCAAGAGGCGAGCAAGTGAAATATGGAATTGCGGACACCTGCTTGGAAAGATTGTTAGAAAAACCATTGCTTACTTCAAAGTATACTTTTTCCTTAGCTAACTCGTTTGAGTAGTCATAACAGAGAAATATTGTTTGAATAATAGCACGATTATCCTTTTTACAGTTAATGATTTTGGTGCAAACACACAGTTTGCTCAGGTAGATTACCACTAACTGCTATTAATTAAATGTTGAAGTGATCAGAACAGTATTTAGTAATTTCCAGCAATTTGAGAACTGAATACACTTTTCTCATTTTCAGCGGAATAGTTCTAGATGCAGCAGAAAACTACAACAGTCTCACTATTTTTAAAAGGAGTACAGAATTTTGTTATGTATGTGTTACTTAGAAACAAAAAATCAAATGCAAAGATTGCTAGTTGTTTAAGCACTTACCAGATATTCAAACACAAGAGTCAAAGACTTGTCTGTGTGCACAATATCGTGTAATGTAACAATATTTGCATGCTTCAGATCTTTTAATAATGACACTGCAAAAGAGAATTGTAAGCATAAAATAAAGTACAACATATAAGCAGCAAATGCATTTCTAGCAAGTTCATACATATAAGCTGTTTATTTTTTAAAAATTAAACAGCTGTATTAAGAACATAATACTTATATAGACTAAGGTATTTAATCAAAATGCCGAACAGCCATTTGAGTAAAAAAACTGCAAATATTTCCTAAATCATACATTTCAGACAGAAGTAGTCATTTGGTAAAATGAATTCTGAATCCTTGAAAGTTACTCACTAATAATAGTCTACTTTAGTATAAAATCATCCATTTATAACACTGCATTTGAGAACAGAAACACTCTGCACAAAGTAAATAAATTTGAAACATTAACTCTTAATACATCTAGACTAAAATTTTCCTCATCGAAACTAATACCGATTCCATTAATCTCTCACGCAGTCTACATATTGTCAAGTACCAACGGTGCCTTGGTCAAAAAGAAACCCAAAAGTATCTGAAATTTTATGAAGCGTATTAAAAAAAAAGTGGCCACCTTCTCTTATGGCAGTGCACGGTGCTCCCTCTTCATGTTCCAGTCGGATTTCTTTCAGAGCTACCAGGTTCTCTGTCAATTTACTTCTCCCCTTATAAACTGTTGCGTAAGTACCCTAACAAGATGGAAAGAGAAGGAAACTTTTACTAGTTGTTCTCTATTGAAAGATCAGTTAAAAAAGAAAAGATAACCTTCTGTCTGAGGTCCTAATAGGTTTCATTTTTGGATACAAACAGTTTTAACGTTGTATCCTTTTGATATATGTAAAGCTACGAAAGTATTTTGTAAGCACAGGTCTGAACATACAGAAAGCACAAGGGATGGCTATGCTTAACAACTCTGAAAACGACATGGAAATCTCTACACCATGCAGCTACCAAAGAACTCTGATCAGGTAGCGCTAAGTTCACTGCCGGGATCATTTACCTTCCTGAAAGCCTCTATTTGCTTAAAACTAGCTCAGGTATCTCTACACTATGCTGCAGCTTTGTTTCCAAAGGCTGCAGATGTACTCTTCCATTACTTCTATGAAAACACGTAACTCCTTTTGATAGCTGCTTGTCTCTGTTACATACTTTACATGAGAATTTTTTTTGGGGGGTGGGGGTGGAGGTGTTGACAAAGTTTTATTTTGGTTGACGTAATGAACAGTGAACATTATGGAGCGTATCTTTTTACTATATTTTTTTCTGAGATTATTAGATTCAAAACTCTCAAGGCATGTTACACAAGAAATTCTGACAAAACAGCGAGTAGCTACAACTAATCCCAGCAAATGCAAAGAGGAAACAACAAAGTTACAGAAACTGCCCTAGGCTGCAGTACATATCTGCTGCTGTCCACTGCACTTTGCAAGTGAGATAATCTACACCCGCAAGTATGACTTGATAGCTACTAGATTCACATTCCTCCAAAGATATGCAATGTTATGTCATGTCTAGTGACCCAGCTAACATGTACTAGAGGCAAAAGGAAAAATAAATGTGTTTGGAAAGGTAAATGTTGCCATCAGAGGCGTAGCTGCAACGCTGGCAGCAGAGATGCTGCCCAGCCCTGCCTCCTTCTGCAATGGTCAGTGTGTCCCATTCCAGTGCCCCTTGTCCAGTTTTGATCCCGCTGGCCAACCTCAGCCAAATTGGACAGGACTGACACCTGGCCCCTCCTGAATTTTATTGTCTCCCTGGAAGTCAGAGGCTGGTGAGATGTTCAATTAACATCTATGTACAATTTTATGTAAGACATTGTCATCAAAGCAGTAGTCACTTCAAAAGAAAGCTATACATACCTCTCCAAGCTTTTCTAACTTGATATAGGTTTCCATTTTTCCAAATCCAATTTCTGACTGCAATGAAAATAAATGGGATTATCGATCACTAAAACGGAACAGTTTATTTATACATCATTTAATCAGCAAGCTAAATTTTGTTTCAGAAAAATACTTGATAGTACTTGATCATACACCGCACAATTCCACTGCTTTAAAAACAATTTATCATATTATGATACAAACGTATCTCAGCATCAAAGCCTAATATTAAGCCTGTTGGCCAGTCCAGCATTTATCTTGGAAGGACTATGTACTGAGCTACACTTAGACTGAAACTCCACTTTACCCTCCTCCACTCTTCTGATCGCTACTAATGAGGTTGTTACAGCTTAAAGCACAGAAGTAATCTCAAACTATTCCATCCTTTCTCTTGCTTAGCATAACCATATGCTACTACCTCTTTCAAAACAACTTTCATTACTTATTTGCTCTCTACTAATATATACATAACACATTCAAGATCACAGCTCCAGTTTTCCTCTCCTATTCTGACCTCTCAATGCTTTTCAGTCTAAAACTCTGCCAGTAAAATCCCTAAACATCATTCTTCCACAGGCTTCAGCTTTGTTTCAACAGTTTACGTTTCACAGCTCATAACTTCAAGTCTTTGTGTATTTTACTTGGATCTATTCACCTTCTCTTTTTTCATCACCAACTTAGCTCTGCAGTGCAAACCAGGAGGGTTGGCCTGCCTATCTAACACCTTTTTCTGAAGACTTTATGATCGTTTCTCTTTTCCTGTTCAAATCCACTGCTTGTATTTAATACAGTTATCTCTTACAGTTCTTTTCACTTAAGACCATTGCCAATTACACCAAAGCTTTATACTGTTTTTACAGTGTAAGGAATGCTAAAAGTAGATAATGTAAAACACATCATTTTTTAAACCAATATAAGTCGTCCATATAGTCTGGACCCAGTCAAAACCCCAAATCCATAGGCTTAATGTGGTTTTGCTCTACTGATAATTGAACATACACAGAGAGAAAAAAGCCAGGTTTTCTCCCTAGCACCACCTCCTCCTCCCACTTCCAAACATAGTTCTCCACTTGCTATTTCTTTCTAAGGAATAGCATTTTGACCCCAGACTGGCTTCAGCACCTACATCCACAAGCCTAAATACGCTGATTTGCCCCTAAAATCTGATGGATACTAAAGTTATAGATTATTTCATGGTAACACAGTGTAACATAAATACTGCTGCTTGTATTAAGATTTGACTATAATATGAAGATATACTAAGAAAAGTTGGATTAATACTTAATTTTCAAAACACATGCATGAAAATGCATCTGAAGTATGTTTAAGATCTTGTCTGTAAACATATCTGACTTATCTAAGAGAAAAAATGGGCACATAATTATGTTAGCATAGCATTAAGAGTAATTCTACTTTATTAAATTAGCGTTAGAATTGAAATGTTTTAAAACTGCATAACGATACTTTAGTATCTAGCATATTTAGGGGCCTGTTGAAGCCAAGCTGTTTATCCCAAAATACAAGGAAAATTGATATTTGACAACACTTATGACTCCAGTGAGATTTTAAACATACCACTGATTCAGGTACAATGTTAGTAAAATAAATATTATGTTTCCAAAGTGTGTTCTGACCTACTTAAACAAACATATCTTTAAGTGAGTATTAGATGGTATTAGAATTAAAAAGATAGGCTGCTTCGTTTATAGGAGAAACTGAAGGAGAACTTGGAGCCATTGCCCTTCTTATTGCCAGACAGTCTGGAATACAGCTTAAAAGTCTGATTTCTAAGAAACCTCTATGCTGTTGTTCAAGACTAAGAAACTTAAAATCTTCTTTAGACAATAAATTGTACATTATTTCTCATATACAGAGGACAGATATTTTTCAAGACCTGTCTTTCAATGTGTTTAATTTTTGATTCACATTTTGGTTACCTACCACTCATAAAACCCCCTATTTTTTAAGATTCCTCAAGCTAAGATCAATCTCCTTCAAAATAATTTCTGAACTATTTATCTTTTTTTCTGCAACACATATCTGTCTATCTTCACTTACACAGAAACACTGATGCATTGCATTTATGGTCTCTTCTAATAGTTGGAGCATAGGAGTTAGACCTATGCTACTGCACATTCATGTACATGTATACACAGAAGGCAATTACCATGAAAAGCTGATTTTTTGGTTGTATTTCAAAGAAATACACCAGAATTAAAGTATAACAAGTCCTCACTTGATACTTTTTATAGCTTTTTTCTTTTGGTTCCTACTAAGCCTTGAAAAGAGCCATATCTTTGAAGCAGAGCAGTGTTCACATATTGTAATTAACACTCTGCTAGCCAGCTTTCAGTGACAATCTCAGAATAATGAATCGTTGAATTTCCTTTTTAAGTTTTAGTTTGAAATCATGAAAGGACACTGCAGTAAATGCATGCCTGCACAGCACAGCACTGCTGGTAGGTTTCATTTTGGACTTACAGGCCCTGAAAACGTTTTTAGAAGGCAAAACGAACCAACTTTGTGACAGGAAGCTGATTCCCTACATTTTACACACACCATATTCATTAGAGGGCACTGTGTTTCTGTCTGTCTTTCAGAAGGTAAAGAGGAGAGAACTTCAGCTGCTATCAGGGCTCATCATTAAACGAGTCAGGGGATTTGGATATATATTAGAAAATCTCCAGTCGCCCAACACTATACTCCAACACTGAAAGGGTTTGGTTTAAAAGGTACTTCTCCACTATCTGAAAAGAGAATGTTTGGGGAAATCTATTCCGCAGCTCAATGCTACATGAGTAATGAAGTGGTTAATGAGCTACAAAACTCTGGCACAAATATTTAAGCTCGCTACATTATTATTAATTCCAGTGCTTTGATCCAATCTGCTTTTAGTGTTGTTCTTGTAAAAGGCGACAGGCAGATCAGAGCTTTAGTCTAGCACACTAAATTGTATGTTTTCAGGAGAAAAATACATGATAAAACTCGACCATTGCCTTGTTATAGACATTAATTCATAAAGAATAAAATAAAGATATTTCACAGTTAATAAAACTAATTGGCTACACACACTCTCGTATTTATTTTTCAGCAAATAAGCTGTTAAATCGAGAAAACAAAGAACAGTGCAGGTTTCATGAACCTATCCAGTTTTTCTCTACAAAGAATTTCTCACCAATGAATTTGCTCAGGAAGTCAGAATGGCCTAGCAAATCTTTAAGACCTTGATTAACATTAAGAAAACTGATAGATCAAATTATGATTGAGTATGTAACAATTTTTGTAAAAATAAGACCAAAATATTTTGGACTATTTTATGGATGTGCATACTTCATATGAGTGTCCACAATTTCTAGCATTGATACTCTAATTACAGTATAGGAAACCTCATTCTGCCATCTCCAAGGAAAGACCTTTTTTTTTTTTTTTAATAACCCAATAATCTAAAAATTTATATGTCAATTTATTCATCTATATTCTTAGGAATACACATACGCTGTAAAAAAAATAATTATTAAAATCTATCATCTCAACAGCAATTCTGAGAAAGCAAATTTGTTATCAAATACAAAAAGAAGAGAGAGGAGAATCTGCCTTCATTCTATGCTGCTTCAGGTCCTTCCTACTCCATCACATGAGAGCCCCTGCCTTGACCTAAGACTATGTGGCCTATTTGCTCAAACAGATCATCCCTGCTCTAAAAAGCAAAAGGATTTAAGTATGCACTTTGGGACCTGAGTTTAGCAACTGATTTCAATGGGTCAAGACCTTCACTGAGAAATGACAGGGTCAAGTTTGCAGAAGGAAAATGAAATAAGAGTGAAATTCTTCAGTTGATTTTGACAGGTACACAGTGAAGTTCAGGACATAAAAGCCAAGGTGTAAGTGAAGCTGAATCAAACCTATGGTACACAGACATCTGCATTGAAAGGCATCTGAAGAACTGAGAGGTTGGTTTATTTAGCACAGCAGATGCATTACACTTACTAGTGATGCTCGGCGGGAACGTCGACTCATGGGCTGATCAAACGGCGGGCTGTTAATCTGCAACTTTTCAAGGTAGCCATCAGGTATCCTGATGTCAGCAGGCAGGGACAAACGCTTGTTTAAATCCTGTAGTAAATAATGTTAAAAAGAAAAGGGTCAATTATAATTCAGAATTTCCTGAAAAATCTTTTAATACCTGTAGCATTACTGTTATTACAGTGTTGCTAAACTGAAATATTTATGCAAATGAAAAAAAAAATTTCACATAAATTGTTTTTTAAAACGTTATCTTCTAAAAGTACTTCAAACTGAATTGCTTTGATAACAGGTTCAAAAATTCAAGCCATTACAAACTCGTTACTTTAACAAGAGGAACGAAATATTCAAATGTAATTAATTACATTGTGGATAAACGTACCAAGTTCAGACGAATACTTATGCATACCTGGAATACTAGAAACTGAGACTGAAAAGGCTGGTAAATAAATTTCTTTTCATATAATAGTTACATAAGAATAAGAAGAGATGTTCACAATTCAAAATACATCACACATTTTTGTGACTACTAAAAGTTACAAACTTGCTTCAGCTTCCATTTTTCCACTCTTACAAAACAGACTCATTCTGTTATTGAGCCAAAGTATTACAAATGTTAATACATTTTGCTATTTCAAACTCTTCGGTATATGATCTTCAGAAAACCAAACTGCCATTATATAAATACAGGTTTACCTACATAACAACAACAACAGGTATAATTGCTAAGACAAGGGAAACAAAACTACTTTACCTTTCAATAAATGTTAAAAGAGGGGTTTTTTGGAAGTGTGTGCACATTCTCATCAATTTTTTATTTTGGCTTTAATCTCAAACATGTGAGAAAATTAAATAGCAAATATTCTCTAAAAGCAGTCTGTCACCACCAGAGATACAAGGGCAACATATCCAGACTCACAAAAAATGGGAAGTAATTTCCAGAACAGTGGGAACTATTTTTCAGTAAAGGTACTTTATCCAAGTAAAGGAAAATCATGCTCAGCATAGCGCTATGCAATCCACCCCCACGGACTCCACCCTGAACTTATAAGAGGACACCTCTGGAACCACCACTGTTTTCATGTTTTTACCCAGGAAAGATGTAATCTCCAGATTTCTGCTAGTGGATCTCGGATTTAACCAATACTGACCTGATGTCAGTGAGCTCTTCTTGATGTTACCCTATTCTACCTAACCCATCACCTCCAGCCCTGAATCTGGGCATCCCACACTAACCTAAACACTGGCATCTACAGCCCCATTCGGTTCCCCTCAGGCCTGGCCATGTGTTTCTACTCGTGTCTCTGCAGCAGCTTTGAACTATTTCAGCACACTAAATCATCGAGAAACTATCTCAGGCAAAGTGCAGAGCTTCCTGCCAGCTTTGGGCTCCACACAGGTTCAGTGTAAGGTCAGACAAGCTCACAGCCTGCACGCACAGTAAGAGAGGCAGCAGGGCAAGCCGGCAGCTAAATTGGCTTAGGCTGCCGAAGAACTGGATCATCAGACTTTTCAAGACTTGAGACTCTGGTGAACAACTTGCTCAGCTTTCAGTGTTGACTATGTATTCGAATCAGGTAGATGCACAGTGTGTACATGTATTCGGAGCAACAGCTGAAGAAAAAAGTATCAGTGAAAAATATATATTAAAAAACTGAATGCAATTTGGCAATTGGTTGAATTTCAGGTAGGACTGAAGTGCTAACATACACCCCCCAGATGACTGATCTACATATGCTATTCACTATGGCCAGTAGATGCAGGCAGAAGTTTCTGGACAGACACCAACAAAGCTTTAACTTCTGGTAGCCAATCACCCCGTTTTCTTTTCACTCCTCATACCTCCTTAGGTACACAGCACAAAGTCTACTAGCTTCTACTTTGCTGCCCAACATCAGCTTCTTTGCAGAACTGGAAAAATCAGTGTCTGTATTTTTTATTTTTACAGAATGTTTTAACTGTCTTTACACAAAAGAAGTACTGTTCACATAATGGCAGCTCTGACCAGTATTTTGAAGTTCAACTAAAAGAAAACAAAAGCATGCCTCAGTCTTGGCAGCTTCCAATTTCTTTACTAATTTTCAACTTTGGTATTTCATTTTTTTCAGAACATTGGCAATTTTAAAATTGCCTGTGCATTTTTCGGGAGAGTGGAAGAACTAATTAATTATAATGGGAGCTAGCAGTAATCCATACAGTAAAACAGTATTTTACACTAAATTTTCCTTCTTTTTGATAGGCTCTGCTAATGCCATTTTTGTAATAGGCAACTCACATTTAGTGAAGTTAGAGCCATCTGAAAAGAGAAATGTCTCTTCCCAAATTAATATAAACTAGCAAGGTCACCCTATAATTTATTACATTCTTCAGAAAATTCAGGTAGCTCATCAAAACAGATGAGCACAACAGAAAGAGCTCCATGTTGCCTTAAAGAAAGCAGCTTTGTCATCTCACTGCAGCAGGAAACCATGGAACAAGACAGGGACGGCAGGAAAAGGTCCAGCTTCAGTATCTACTCCACTTTCCTATTGTAATCGTAGATCAACGGTGGGGCAACATCCTGATTTTCCTTCTCCCATTGTTCAAGAACAAAATAAAGTAGAAATATGACAAATTCCAAGCCAGCAGAAGAAAACGGCTTTGGTCTGAGATTTTCAGTGTAACTTCCTGAACACAGTAGACATCATCATTTTCCTATATAACTTGTGGTGCAAGTGGCTTTCTCCTATTCCTGTCAATTAATTCTATGGCATATAAACCTGCTGCAGTGCTATCTTCTTACTGTTCCACAGCGCTTGTTTGACAAAAAGTATTTTACAGAAATCACAGACCACAACTCAAATGCCTCATGAAATACTGAGTTGATTGTACCCCAGAGCTCTCCATCTGTCTGTTCTCCCACAGCACTCATCCTTAGGGCATCCAAACTGGTGCTTCACACCTAGCTCCACAGCCTCCAAGAGGAATTTCCAAGCATATAAAGCCGATAGGTTTGTGTAGGAAGCAGGAATCAAAGGCAGTCTTTAAGTTGTGATGGCAATTAAAAAACTATGCCATGAACAGTGCCTGCCATCAATAAACACACACCTTTCAAATGGAAAGGAAGGGAAACAACACAAGCCTAAGATGCTTTACAGCTACTAAGGAGTCATTATTTTGGAGTCCAACTACTGTGAAAACGGGAGATAACAGTATTTTAGGTAACAGAAAATATTATTATGGGAGATAGCTGTAACTCTATTACAGAATTCCTCTTCCTTCATTCTCAAGAGGTCTGTCTATGCCATTTTTGCAACAGGCAATTGCAAAACCCTCCATGACTTACTTCAGAGATCCATGTAACATCCTCAGTTCTAAACTGAGCTTAAGCTGCAAACTTACATTTGGTGCTCCACAGTGCAAATTAATGATACTGTTTGAATGGATGTACTTACTGATGCAAAGGCCAAAATCTATTCCAGTTATCTAAGAAAAAACAATGATTTCATGGAAACTGCAGCAGGTACTTTACAGATGTTTTCCTAATGATCCAGACTATTACAGTATTTGTAATACTAGTGCACAATTGCTGCGTTGAAATGCCAACCAAGCCAAGACTTTTTTAAAAACATATACTAAAATTATTACCTACCAGTCAGAATCCTTTTATGACACTAATATTTGGAAGATCAAAGATAAAGTTACATATATAAAGTCTTCTTTGTATTACAATTATCCTTTACCTAACTGCCTAAAATGGGCAAAATTCAAGAAAGTCGTCTAGACTGCAAACCCAAATACCTGAAAGACAGAAATTATTACGTTTTGTTTGCCTGTACCACTTTAATTCCTCTCAGTCTTTGCAATAATTGAAGCAACCACCTCTTGGGAAAAGGAAGCAATCATAATTAAATGCTATACAGCAACATGAAAGGGGATTCATTAGATGTGCATGAGAGAAATAAGCACAACGCTTTCTGGTTGATAAACAGAAAAACTGGAAACCAAAATTACCCGAGTTTGATACAGTTGAAAACCTCAGTTAATTTAACTGAGATTGTATTAAAAAGAAAAGCAAGAACCCTACCATACACCAATCAATTTGAGCCTTGAGTATTCAAGACCGGGCAGTCTACTGAGGCTTAGGCAACCTGTTCAGATGATGGCAGCAAGGGACTTAATCCCCCACTGGGGGCTGACCCAGCAGGGCACTCGCTCCCTGCTCCTGTGGGATGCAGGGAAAATGCAAGGATGGTGAGAAGACTTGTGGGTGGAGGTAATGACAGACTAATAGGGAAAGCAAAAGCTGCGTGCTGAAGCAGAGTGGAAAAAAGAAACTGACTCACCGCTTCCCATTGGCAGGCAAGTGTACAGCCGCTTCCCGGAAAGCTGGGCCTCAGGCGGTGGCTCAGGAATTTGAAGGCAAATGCCATAGCCACAGATGTGCCCTCTCCCTTCTCCTTCCCCCCCAGCTTTTATCACCAAGCACCACCTCAGACAGTGCAGAACAGCCCTTTGGCCAGTTTGGGTTGGCTGCTGAGTGCAGGTGAAGCAACCCATTTCCCGCTGGTGCTGAGCAGCCTTAGCACTTGAAGCCCAGAGCTGCACGATAAGACACAACCTCACGCTGCCGGTGCAGCCATCCCATCGCAACCTCACTACAGCTGCTTTAGTAGCAGCAAAACCCGTCCTTCTGAACCCCACGGCTTGCTGCTATTTTGGCATAATGCCAGCCTGGAGTGCAAGCAACAGCAGGAAACAACGATTTTTAAGAATTCCTAATGCGCTTAAACCTCCGTGGAATTCTGTGAAACAATGAAAAAAGACACTTTCTGGACAGAGGACTTTTCAATGACCAACCAAATCTAACAGTGTGTTAGCATTTCTCAGAAAGAAAGTAAGAAATAAAAACCTTAAAGCAAGGAAAACTACTCAAACCAAGAAACCTTTTATAATGGAAATTATCAGCAGGCTGTTAATACAGGCTGTTACAAGCTGCTGTGACAATGTTGTTTAAAGAAGTAATAAGGAAGCATGTATAATTAATGGTAGGACTGATAAT
>NW_010202661.1:0-70960 GCF_000695765.1 Mesitornis unicolor | reverse complement strand
CCTACATTCTTTAATTTTTGATACGTATCCTTTTTTAAACGTAACAGGTGTCTAAGTGGTGTACATAGACCTTCAACCATGCAGAAGGAATCTGGGTGCATTCCTTTGTAACTCTAACAAGCAAAGGTTTACTGGAATGCAAAGCCCTTAGCTTTGAGGGAAAAGAATGTGCTTCAGGTAAAATAAGCTGCATTTTAGAAAATTAAAATGATATTTTTTTCCTTAATGTCACTTCCAATTTACTTTTCCAAATGAGGTTTAATTTATTAAAAAGCTCTCGTCAACTTACAACATTTTCTAGTTTGATTCTTTTACGGTTCTCTTTAGGGTCAACCTGCAACAAAATCAGTGTTCAGTAAACACCATGCTGCTAAGTGTTCAAACGCCTACAGTTAACTGTATGCTGCCTTAATGAGTTATTTTTTGATCCAGTTCCAGAATATATTCTGGAGAACATATTCAGGCACCAGTTGCTTTGCTAGGATAGCCAGAATGCTCATGGCATTTCCGCCCCCCTCTACCTCTTAAAACAACATTTTCTATCTTCATGTGCAACGCTTCTTCTCAGCCTTGCTTTATTACTGGCTGAGAAATGCATACTATTTTTGTAATTTGCCTGAAATGAGAATCACATTTGTCCTACTCTGCTTCATGGTAGATAAACATGTAAGCACTTGTGACACTAATATCACTGTATTTTCTGTGGAGATAAACTACCCCAACTCCTGCCTATCTTTACTATCTATTTCTAATGCTAGCTACAGCAAACGCTCTGAGAAAGCTACACTTTGCTGAGCCTCTTCTTTCGTCTGGCTTGCACCAACTGTGCTGCTGTAACTTGATGGTATGTTCTGTCTACCACTGACTGCTTACACCTGGACACAAGAAATGGAGGCAAGTGTCTCAACTTAAATCCTGCGGGTCGTGTGAGCTGAGTAATTTAACATTATAAGTAAACAAACGTGTCTTCTAAATAAAAACCAAAAACCAAAACCAAACCAAACCACCACCTTTTTTCACACATACTTGGAAGTAAAAAAAAACCCCAAAATACCATCATTTTTAATTTTTTTACTTCTGGTCCTCTTTTGGATAGACCAAATCACTGTTGTAAATATCAGCTTCTTGATTTGTCTCCCATAGTAAACCATTCATATGAGTTTAATTCTAAAATTTTGTTACCACATTCTGTTTTTCACATCTCACACTCAAACAACTTTGCTACCTAACCTTTTCTGATGTCGTATTCTCCGTAATACAAGCTTACCAGCTATTCCTCTTTCTAATCGCTTGTCTTCGCCCACATAATATTGTTCGGTACCACAGCGTGACACTTTTCAGAAATTTTAATTCGCGGTCAACAGAAGAATTTTCACTTCTCTTAAACCCTGTCAAAAAAGTACATTTTTCCACAGAATGAATCTACTCTTATTTGTGAAAGCAACACTGTTAACTTGTATGCACTTTAAGTCAGGTATTAAATTCACCAACTTCTATTTTTCCTTAACTCACCATTTATTTCTTGCCAAGATGCAGTACACACTTCAGAAAGTTTCACTGAAGTGAAATAAAAATGATTCTAACTCAGGATATAGAATGTCTGAAATGAATGTTAAAAAAAGCTCTAAAAAAGCAGCAATTTGAAATACTCACACTTTTTAGTCTGTATCCTGGTGACTCAAGTCATTATGTCTTTGACTAGCACATTTATATACTAAACACTGATATTCTGCACAAACCAGAGTAACGATAGTAATATAATAATAATTTTTTAAAACCACCACAAAAAAACCAACCCAGCTCTAGGGAAGGATCAGAAAAACTAACACTACTTTTATTTTTATCCTTTAACAATTGTGCCAATTTGCAGACTGTTTCTTTCTTGCCAGAGCAGCACTGATCAATCTTTCCCAAATCTATTGGGCTACCAATGCCATCGATCTTTCAGCTGCTGGGCTGTTTCAGGCTGAATTCCAGTCACAACTGCAGCCAGAGAAGACAGACTCGGGCTTCTGCCAGCGAAGCAGTAGAAGGCAAAAAAAGGGCAATCCTGTAGTACCAAACAACTCATCAGAAAAACTGGAAGGGAAAACCACAATAGCATCAGCCTCAGTTCTCTATTCCTTCAATGTTTTATTTAGCTGATCTAACAGCCAAGTACCTCCAAACCCAGTATTTCACTGCCTGTGGCCAGATCTTCCCACTGCTTCTTGGAAAAGAAAAGGCTGACTACGCAGTGATACAGCGTAAGAAAACTCAACTGGAAGGAAACTACCCAATATATACCAATCCTTACTGCTTTGGTTCTTCAGTTTATCGATAAAGTTAAGTTTACAGACCAACCATTACTTAAGGTACATGCTTACTATATGGCAGCAGACATCAAACTCCCCAACCTCTATCTGAAATTTTAGTTTATCTTTTAATAGTTAATATTGTTAAATCCCATCAATAAAATTCTGTTACCGCCTCACAAAGAAAAATAATTGTTCCTCTAAGTCTACAGACACCGGCCTGACAGCCCAAACAATCCACTATACATCAAATGAAAACACTTTGTTGTTTTGTGTAAGCATTGGTCTGAATTAGTCTTCTCACCAGTTTCAGCAAATACCAGCGAGACATGTCAGCTGCAACCACAAGCTGTTCACTAATAAGTCACAGTGCTTTTGTTCACTGGAGAATGCTTAACGAGATCTAAAATGCTACATCACACAACCCTCTATGCAGCACAATTCAGCTTCACGGCATACTTACGGTAAAAAAAAAATAAATCACTTTTTATAATATTCTTTCCTTGCATATTTTAAATTAAAATGTGTATTATGTGCTACTTCATGACATGCAAACTAATTGAAAAATATTTGCTTATGCCAATGAGAATTTAAACACTCCAATATACAACCTCATACACATGTACTTACTGTACTATTTTACTATCAAATGCCATGTGCAGTTTTTTCTGAAGGTTGCCTTATCAAATTTCAGTGCATTTTTGTCAAATGACAGCATGGTTTAAGCCAATTGGATCCTCTACAGAATTCTGACATACAACAAGATTGCTAGAGGCAAAAGCAAATAGAAAAAAAACCAAACCAAACAACCTCAAATCAGAAAATATATTTATAGAGAATTTGTTGTTTGGTTACAGCCATGTAGACCTCCAAGGCCTTGAAGCAAAAGACCAGCATAATCCACAACCTTCAAAAGAAACCTATAGCATCCTTGCAGCATGCTATTTTAATGTCTTCATAAATAAGCTTCGATTACTGCAAGCAAACTCACTAATTTAACAGCTGGGATGATTTACCAGTTTTCCTATTAAGTATATTAACCTATCATCATTCCCTTGCTCAGCTGACAGATGTAACTATAATTTCATGGTGATGCAGAAAGTGCAAGTTTTTTCTGCCTTCTGCAGAACTGTTACACCTGAACACTGCATCTGTCCTTTATTCATGAATGTTGTTGTTATTATTTTACTGGAAACATTAAATCCCAAGGAATCAATTATTCTTCAGTCAAATTTGAGGAAGGAGTCATCAAATAACACCTTCTTCTATTAGAAGCAATAATGAAAACATTATCTTACAGCCCATTTATTGCTACCTCTCACTCCATAAATCTATACTGGTTTTTGACCAGTCTACTGAAATGCAACAGAATTTTAAAAAGCATCACTTTTGAGCACTGAATCAGGTGGCTTTTTATATTTGGGGAAGAAATTACCCAAAATATGGAATCCATTCATTAATTAAGTCAAGAGTTTTTTTCCAATATTCTAATCACATCAAGTACACAGTATTTTCAGGGATTTAATCAAGAGATTTGAGTCCATAGGGTATTTCAGATCCAGAAGAAATAGCAATGACCACAGATATTGCATATTCTCTGCCCCCTCACCAGCATAAACATTATTTGTCAGATTGATGCTGAGATGCTAGGAAAAGACAAGGAACCAAGTGTAATCAAGGAAATATCGATATAAGAATTTTAAGGTTTAATCTCTGTTTTGGGACTAGGAGTCGCATTTTCCCAGCACATCTGCTATCATTCATCAACAGAGCAAGGACGTTACTGCTGGGAGTTCAAGGAAGTTATCACCAATATCTACTGTAGCTATGGCCACTCAAATGAAAATATGTACTTGTTTTAAAAGCACAGAAACCAGAATTGCAAGCAGAGGGCTTTGCTCTTATCTACTTTAGCACAATGAAAAATTTATGAAAAGAAACCTTGCATCTTTTCAGTAATATCTGTAACAATTAGCTTTTTTGAACAAGCCAAATTAATTAATAGTTCAATCGACAAGATTTTTTTCATATAAGCAGTCAAAAAAAGGAATTCTGAATTTCTTCTTCAAAATAATTTTAACAAAAATTTTAATTTCACGGATGTGCTGCTTAGACTACTGATTAGCTGAATAAAAACTGCTCTTTCCCTTTTTTTTTTCCCCCCTCTAAAAAAACCCTGAAAATGCAAGCAGTTTTTTTATTAACTTCGTATCTCCCAGCAGTTTTAAGGTGAAAGACTGAAACTGTTCAGTACAAATGCAGCATTCAGAAACTGCATTCCAGGAGCTTCTATTCACAACCAATGAAGCCAAACCAAAGCAAAACAAATACCTGTGACACATAGGACCAGTTTTGAAAAATCTGAGAAAGGAGAAATGAAACTCCAATGTGAGATCATGAGTTATTACTTTCTTTTCATCAAGTGCATAAATACACAGGAAATTTGTGACAAATTATGCCAGAAATGCTTCAAAATTCTTCTTGGGTGTTTTTTGTTTGTTTATTTTGCTATTATTTTATTGCATCTCAGCTTGCAAGTAAGGGAACTTGGAGACTATAGGGAAGAATAAGAAAAATAATAACCATAATAAGATGATGTCTGATTTTGTTTGTCTGGCTAAATTATCACCTAACAAGATACCACTCTGTGGCATTAGCCTCTTAACATAAACCTTGCTGAAATCAAAAGGTCTGATGGCTACTGGACTCAGTGGGAGGTGCTAGGCAGTAACAGATGCTAATAAAGCAAGCTCTGCCTCATTTAGTACACTTCCCTGATATTAAACATAAATTTCTGTATGTTTTCACCAGTTTCTGTAATAGACTAGTAGTAGGAAATTGCTCAGAAGAAACAAGTGGCATAAGTTTGTCAGCTTATAAGAATAAGGTGGAGGGGAGGGGAATCATAAAAAAATATGATGAGAAACAAAAGAGAACGTATCACTGCACAAATGGAAGCTTGGACCCTTAAAACAGTCCTCTGTAATGTCAATTACTAACACGAACCACTCACATCAACACAAAGCTGCAAGTACCAAAGGGAAAGTCCCATGAAGAAACTGGCTAATTCAAAATAAACCAACTTCTTAAAAACAGAAGCTGGAAATCTGATCTTCCTGGACAGGACAGTGAGGCTGGAGTGCAGGGTATGAAACAGCATCCAAGCACTGACTTGCCCTCTGCTCCATCCCAGTGATTACTAGAGATGTGTTTGCAGATGGCTGAACGCATCCAATTTGATAGCAATCGACCCTTCAATGGAACTCAAAAGCAACCCCAAGTTATGAAAAAGCAAAACCAAGAAAATAGATATTCCATCCTTACAGAAAGGATGCTGTCTAGTGCAGTGATTTCTCTAAGGGAAGGTAGCATTTGCAAGTGGAATGCAAGAACTTCTGCATCAGGATTACAAAAGTTCCTAACAGAAAGGCAAAAAAGCATCAATTGCTGATAACACAGTTGCTCCTAGAAAATATAGTAAAAGTCAGGTTAAAGAAGTCTGTCTGTGCCCTAAGTTGAAATTATTTTTCTTGTTGGAGTGTCTGCTGTCTTTCAAGCAAGTCTGCTAATCAATTAGATCAACAGGATGTCCACCAGTTTCGTCAAAACCGTACTAGCCATTTAGAACATGCACTTGTGTTCTTAAGAGAAATTTTGAAAACCTCAAGCTTCATGTGAACTCGAAAACAGGAGTCTACAAAAATAAGAGTGTATTTTCTAGTGTAACCTTACAAAAGGTTGAGACAGCTGCCAAGCATGACTGAATGGAGATAATGCAGCAATCATTGAAAATCAAAAAAAGTCCTGATTGTATTCAGCTTCAATTTTTTTCTGTTTAGCACTGAAATCTTCTGGTAGGTGACCACATGCTTAGATTCCCAGAAGAGACTATCAGAAGAAAAGCCATCAATTCTCAGGAGGTGCAGAAAAGGAAATTAGACAGCAGTTAATAAAGCAGAAAGAATTATGCCAAGCATGGGGGGAAGGAAGAACCTCTGCTTAGAGAAGGGACCATGCAGTAACGCCTGCTGGGGATCCAAGGGAGCCTCTTGAGTGGCAAGAGATGCAGGGCTGAATGCTCAGGCTGTCTCCGATACAGTGCTTGGCTGCTTCCAAAACTATGGATGGGAGAGAATACTGTACTGCCCCTGACCGAAAGCCTGGGTCCGTACTGCCACCCAGTCTGCTGTTCAAGAATTTAAACAATTTATTGGAGCCAACAGTGCCCTTTTTGCACATGTGAATGGAGACCTATGAACCACATTTTAATCTGAAGCCTACAAACAGAAAATCTTAGCACTAAGTCAGCTGAAACACCAATTAATTTTGTGGGTGTTTCTCTGGAGAAGGTACACTTGCCCAGCTGGACCAACCACAGACTGAGTTATTCAGGCTGTGTCAAGACCCCCAAACCAGTCGCACCTTTGGGGTAAAGGGTGGAGCTCACCAACATCATATTTCTTTTTCCCATTCTTTCTTTCAAAAGGTCTGACCAGCACAACACACAGATGATTACAGGATCACTTCATAGCCTCTGTATTTCTCTCTGTTGAGCTAAAGCACTAACCCTGCAGCTAATCCTCTCAGGGGAGGATCACACTCCATGGCAGTGCGGCAGAGGCAGCCTGATCTGGAGCACGCTCCTGTCACCAATGTGACAGCCGGACGGGTAAGAACTGTTTCTCAGGATAAAATATCTGGGAAACAGGCTGGTGAACAGTGGGCTGTGGCCCTCTGCCAGTTCACATGCAAAGACAGCTCACAGGCCTTGGACTTCTGGGAAAGGGAAACAGATGTTTCAATTTGCACACACTGCATCTCCCTATTTTTTATCCACCACAGTTCTTAATGAAGCATTCACTCCCCAGTGTACAGGCACAGGGCCCTCAGTGAACATTTATGGCTTGAAACACGAATTTATATTAATGCATTACTGCCCATGTCTTTTTTTCCAGCAAATCAAAGTGAAAATGCTTTAAGCTGTAACTCCATGATCTGGAGAAGTGTTTCTCATTACATGATGAAAGCCTTGCACTTAAAACACAGACACACATGTATTCATTCTTAGGCTGCATTGCTTGTGGCACTTGAAAAAAAAAATGACTCCATCATCTGTTTTGATATACAGTTTTACTGATTTACCAAGTAATCATTAATATTAGCATGAGATTAGCAGACATTTTAATTAAAACCTAACAGCTGTTTGAAGCCAAATTCCTCACACAATGGATGCTTGCACCTACTGTCAGCATGGGTCCTGAATGACAGGAAGGAAGGAGAAAAAAAAAAGCAACTGCTTTATGAAGCATTTGTAGCCTGTGGATTACAGGCAAAATCAACTTTATCTAGGCAACACAATGAGATTCTGGTATCTTCTTTTTGTTTTCTAAGCGCATGATAACAATGATCATTAAAAAAAAATAAATCTAGTCCCGCAACTGCAGCGTTGTCTAATTCAGAAGCAAACGCGCATCATCGTCTCCCTGTCTAACAGTCCTGCTGGCCTCAGTTTTGTGCCATTTTGGGTGGATGACAGACTGAAAGCTGCATCTCCATGGCCGCTGCTCTGGCTGGAATGCTTTGACCCCAGCAGATTTTTCTCTGTGGAGCAGAATCCTGTCTCATTGCAGCATCATCACTTTACAGCTAAAATGCTTCATATTTAGGTTACATTGCAGTTTGATGATTTATTTCCTAGCTCAACCAGGTCAATCTAAGGTTATGAAATTTCAGCTTTCCATTACTATGGAGATTCTGCTACAACAAACACATCTTCTATTTGCATCTCCACTGTCTATTTAGCACTTGTCAATCTTCCAGGATTATCTCTATATGAAAATTTTAGAAAGATCAAGTTTTCTTCCCAACAAAATCCTTCATATACTCTGGACAAGAGAATCTGTTTGCTCTTCAACAATGCTATAATTTTATTTGTAGCTCCAAATCATTTAACAATTACCAAAAAAGCAGCTTTATTATAAGATACATATAGATAGACACTAAGGATCAAAACATATATTCTAATCCTAACATCCCAGGAATACAAACACTCAGTAGTGGTAGTTAACACTTTGACTGCAGTATGCATGTTTTTAGCAAGCTTTTTTTAAAAAATGGTTGTTCTTCTGTCAATGGGCTGCTAATTTTCAGAATTCTAGAGGAAGTTCAAGTTGAGCATGAAAAATTTGGTTATATAGGTTATATACACAAGTTCTTACAAGGAAAAAGGACTGTTCCAAGGTTTCAGCTTTACCTGATTAATTATATTCAAAACAGATCAGGACTTCTGTCAATTCAGCACAGAGAAACAAACATATATAATCATGAAATTACGTACAAAAATATTACAAATCCAGCAAATATTGCCCAAACTAAACACTAAAAAGGATATAGTCATAGTGCAATAGGCATGCTCATCTTACCATGGAAGAGCAAGGAATATTGGTCGAGTTTATCCAACCTCGTGTATTTAATCAAATGCATTCTGCAACGGATTTCAAGCATGACTAATGACTTCAGCAGGCTACAGCAGAAACATACTATCACACATACTAATTTACTCCAACCTGTATGTATACTATACAGCTATAACTCATCCTAAATGACTACAAAGGTAACACAGCCTCAGGCTACGCAATGATGTGTAGAGATGACAGATCCCCAAAACCAGCAAAATAAAACTGAAATAACAGAAACTTACTTCACAACAAAGACTGTTTCTGTATATAACCAAATTACTACTATTGAACCAGTCAGCTCCAGGGCACAAATCACCTAAGGCATGCAGGCAAGATTTGGTGCAAGAGGAAACGTTTATTTGGTTCCCTCAAAAGCCATGGAAGCAAAAAAATCCCATTACATGAACAGCAAACCCAGTAAAACCTGGTTTTCTATGGCTGTATGTCTTGATACTCAACTCACGTGGCTACTGTGGTATTTAATAAAGGCTGCATCTTCCCTAGCAGTACATGCATTTGCAATCTCTCCTTATATAGAGCTTTTTTCACTGAAATTAATAGAAAACTGGCATCTGAGATTTCTATCCATCTGTCAAAACTGGCAGAAAATGACCCACGGGAAAAACAGGAGGAGGGAAAGACAGGCAGACAATGTAATCACTTAAGGCCTTTTCACTTAGGAAATGACAAAGTAGACTGAAAAGATTATGATTAGAAATGTATTTTAAATAAAGCTACAAAGATTGTTACAGGTCTTTTTTCTCTGGAATGCACATACAGATAAAACCCCCACCTCCTATGCTACAAAGCACCTCTAAGAAGCAAATTAAGTAAAACAAAGTATCTATCAGTGACAGCTTTCTTAAAATTAAGTGAGAGTTATATAGACATTAGCTTGAATCCTTATTGGAAAAGTCACCATATCAATACTGAATCAATACATTTGTGAGAAATATTACAATTCTCACAGAATACACAGGAATAGCTGCCAAAAAATTAGTGCTTTCATTGACTGAGCCAGCCAATGAAGAAATAATGTTGATTTCAACAGAAATAAGCATTTGGAATTTGGAGAAAAATGAGAAAATTAGCATTGGATAAACAAAATTTAAATAAAAGCTTCCCAAAGTCTGTTAAACAGTAACATCAGAATTGCTTCAAAATTCAAGAGGCAAATAAAAGATGCTTTTATCTGACACCTTCTGAAAAAATACACAGGAACCTCCTTAACTTTAATGACTCTTACTGAGTTCTTTTGTAATTTCTTTCAGTTTCTTGAACCCCAACCTAAAAGAGAATCTTTTAATGGTTTTTAGCCCTCTCTGGAAGATTTGATACATTTCCATTTCAGTCTGTTAATTTCAATATGTGTAATTAATTTCCTTATTTCTTTCATGTTTCAATTGCACATTTCAAAATGCAGAAGAAACAGACAATGAGCAAAAAGTAAATAATACTTTTAAATAATTTCCTTGATTTTTAGTTACTCGAGCACACATTCTGATGTGAAAGTTTTCTCAATGACTTTTTTTTCTGAATTTAAGCATTCTGCATAAATCTTTAGATCAAACCTGAGATTAACATACAAATTTAGGAATTTGAAGACAAACCCCTGCAGGTGCAAGAAACAATATAAATAATTAATGCAGCTAATTGACAAGTTATTGGAATCACACCAGCATTACATGCTTGGAGTCTTGGAATTCCAAGCATAACAAAACGCCTCACAAATAAAAAATTTTTGGCACGTACACCCGACTGTAACTTAGCCAGTTCTGCTTCCCCAATCCCATATTTGATATCAGACTCTGAGTGGAGATTTAAAATCTTACAAACTATGCATATTGGTGTGTATGCTCCAAAGCAGCAACTACAGAATTCCACATGCTCGTGTACCAAAGGCGTCGCTATAACTGTAACTTTTATACACGCAAGAAACAGGGAAGTTCTGTTTTTCTTTGCCAAGGGAAATGACAACAAAGCAAGCACAAGGGTGGCTAGTATTCATAATGAGACTCATAAATAAAGGAAATTATGTGCACAGTTATTCATAAGGTACTTTTCCTCCTTTTGTTTACCATCCTGTAAAGTTCCGTTCATTAAAAAACAGGAAGAGAGGGAAAGGCTGAAGCATTCAGGACCATCACTGCTGCAGCATTAGAGAGTTTTGCAAAGATTAGAAAACAGTTTTAAGTTAAAAACGTCTAAACAGTATGCTGTCTTGAATATACCCAATAAATTGCACAGACTATGAGAGAAAGATATTCAAATACTACCCTTAAGAGATTATTTCCAAAGTTTCAAAACATATTTAGATTTTCAGAATCAACAGCTCATAAACAATGCAAGATAACCATCTGATTTCTGTGTGACAAATGGAGACAGAAATTTAGGTATTATTAAAATAACGCTCTCTGCATGAAATATACGTCAGAACGGTTACAGTTAATAGAGAAGACAACCAGTTATAATGAACAATTAAAGCAATCCCCAACTCTCTTGTTAATTTAAATGATCCTTATATGAAAAGTAAATTACCTCCATGGAGATTCGTCTGTGTATCCGGTTTCTGAGACAAACACCTGTGGGAGACTGAACTTCATCGGATGATGTTCCAGAAGCTTGGTCACTTTCACCGTCTGACCCCATTTTCAGATTTTCATGAACAATATCTTAAAAATAATCCAAAGAATTGGAAACTGTTAATCAGTATTCCACCAAACATCTCTCTTGTACAGATGGAAAACAACTGTATCATTATCGTGCACTGGGTTTTATGGAAGAGTCAAAGACTCATCACAGTCATGGTAGTCCTGATATACTTTTTACGACTCGGAAATCACAAAACAAACAGGACTACTTTATAAGACTTCTACGCAAACTTTATTATTAGTTTTCTTATTTGGTTTGCAGCAGAACTCAATTTTCCAAACCAAAAGACAGTTCAATGCCAATTTTAATTCCTATACGCCACGTTTCCCACATGGCTTCAGTTCCCCAACTCCCTCACTGCCTCTTCTCTTTTAGCTGCTCTTGGACATAAACATTACTGAGAATATTTAACATCTTCAAATCAGACTACCTAATATTAGCAACCTAGATGTAACTTCAGAAAGCTTAAAAAAACCTGAGAGTTATAGACATTATTTTCAGAAATGCCAAATACAGAAACTTCAATTACAAGAAACACTGGTGGGTGCGGGAGGGGATGTGTGTAAGAAGGGGACGTATTCGAACTGTCAGAGGCCTACAATGTACAAGTGGATTCCGCAGAGGACCTGGTATTTAGGAGCTACTAAGTGAAATTTGTGACCTTATGGAGGAATTTAGGTAACAAGCTGCCTGAGTTAATGATGCTGCAGGCTCTTCATGTCAACTGAAACTGGTACTTTTAACACAATCCTGTAGATTCATCCACATAAAAGAGCTTATGTATATTACGCATATATATTTAAGTTACTTTAAGCACCACAGAATCTTCCAGACTTTGGGAGACAAACACCGTAACAAATGAAGAGAAGATCAAGGTGGTCTCATGAATAGCATAAAGAGCCATATGACTTGCAAAAAGACATGCAGTGGGAAACTGGTGATACACAGAATTCATTATGAGTATTGTTCCCCCATCACCTCTGAAATACTTGAACTTCAAATTACTATAGAGATTAAATATTGATACTTGCACATACAAAGGAGATGTTTCAAAAGACACCAATTTCCTTGCTCTCTCCTGATACTTGGAATTAAGTACAATTTTGTACAGGTTAAAAGAGAACCTGAGGAACAACTGAAAATCTCAAAACTCTACCCCTAAAAAATGCTAATATTAGTGAAACTCACAGAACTCAAATTCAGCCTTACCATCAACAAACCTGAAAAAAGTTTTAGCTTTTACATAGCATTAGAGTACCAAAAAGACGCAACCGAGAATATGCAAATTTTATCACTATTAACAACCAAGAAAGCTGGATTTTCTATCAACACATCTTCTAAAATGTTGGCTCACACTGTATTATGTAGACTTCAAATGATCAAATTCTTCATCATTACAACGAATTTCCTTTTACGGAAAGCAGAATGCATATAAAAAGATTAACTCATAAGGTATCGGCAGCACTTATTTTAACTCAAAGTAGTGTAATTAAACAGACAAAATAAGCATGCAACCCATGCATAAAGCAAATTTTCCAGCAGCAAGGTGGATCCAAATTGGATTTCGATTAAAAATCCACATTGCATCAGAATTTTTCCTGCAAGTCACGCTCAGATTTGGACTGAATGAGAAAAAGAATAAGTTGCACTCCTGGCACAATAAGAAGCAATCTTCTGGTTTCAGTCAAGGTATATACTCATCAGTGCTTCTAAAGGCACAGTAGATTGAGCCAGAGCAAAGGATTTTCAGGAAGTGGTCCCAAAAGATCAGCCTTAACCTTAAAGTTAAGAAGACAAATCTGACTCCTTTTTGCCAAGTCTCTAAGAAACCTCTCTTGTTCTCTGTAGTGACTTGATAGCTGGCTTTTTAAAAATCTCTAACAAACTGCAGGAAATTACTTTTATTAATGCAAATGCGTTACTGAAAACACTATTTGTAGCAAAGCTGTTATGCCAGCATTCTTGTATCTGCTGAACAGCACATTCACAAAATCAGTTATTAATAAAGATTCTCTTTTAAAACCCTTTTCTGAGAGGTCATGTAATGCACTGTAGCAATTACAGCTCTCAAGATTGTTTGTAAAATTAAGTGTAACAGCTACTGACAATAGCTCCCCAATCTATTTATCCTCATGTTAATATAGCCCATTGATGGGGCCCCAAAGTCTATTTTCTTTAGCGAAGTTACACAAGAGACAGTTATCTGTGTGACCTCACAAAATAAGACTGATGAAATTAAAGAAGTATTGTATTCTAAGCCAAGAAACAATTACTTCATCTCTTTTTAAAAAAAGACTGACACTTAAAAGTAATCATGTGATTGATACTGTCATACTTTTTATCTTAAAATACACAATGTTCAATACACAAAAACGTATGTTTTATGAAATGACTGTAAAAAAAAGACAATTCAGAATGCAACACTGAGAACTACAGAGAGCATCCTAGTTGACAAAGATAATTTTTCTACTAAAAAGACACCTATGCCGTAATACACAACTAAGGAAACTTTCAAGAACCAGTAACACAAACGCATGTACTTGGGGCAGAGAATGTAGCTACAAAGAGATTCTGCCCTTTATAAATCAGGAATGAAACGACAAAGCGAGCCTGCACCACTCAAGTCTAAAATGTGGTATTTCAGACTTAAATAGGATGATGCTCAGACTATTTTGAACACTGCTGTGATATGATTAATTCTGGTAAGTCTGGATAAGTTATAGACCCATAACCAAGAGGTTTTAAGCAGGATACTGGCAGTAGCATCCAAAAATCTATCATTAAAATATATGCCTGAATTTCTCATGGGCTAAATACCCAACTGCTCCTATCTAGAAGGGCTGCAGGCATTTTAATTATACTCTAAATCGGGACACTTTTAAGCTTTTAAAAAAATATCTTCACTGTGTTATCATCTAATACAAATGTGTCCTTTTATTTTATTCAATTAAAAAGGCATTAGTAGAGCCTTATGTTCATCATTTTAATAGCATAAACCCGGGAATAAGGCATTAACCTAGTCATTTTAATCATTTTAAACAGGTGCATGATGATAATATTTGATTAAGCAATGATGAAAATCACGCAAATACTTGCTTAATTTCACTACACTTTTCTACATGCAAGTTCACCTGCACCAAAGCCAGCCTGTATGGTCTTCAGAGGTTTTAATGGTTCAATAGTTTATTGAATTGATTCCACTGAATACCCATGCCGTTCTCTTACACAATGTTTATTTTACTGCACTTTACACATTCAATTAATTATCCAGTATGGCCATGTAATGAAAAGCTGTAGATGACTACAATGTAACAGGAAAACTATGGAAGTACATTTATAAGAAAAGGCTGTCCTCATTTCAGCTGTAGGGAATGCACCACGGAAGAAATTCATACAGGGTACCTACAGCGTAGCAAATGAGAACTCCTCCAAGCAAGCTAAAATAATATCCACTAATTAATAAGCAGTGAGTCAGACTGCACGATCCTTACATCTTAAAATTATTACAAAAACCACGTGACTTGCATATTGGATTCATTCCAAGTTGCACATTTCCAAAGCTGACTCTTCTATGAAGTGGCTAAATTTTATGGTTAGTTTCACTAGTAAGGATTCAAACTGAAGAAGGCAACAGTGAGAAACTGCCTTTGCTGCTCACATTACCAATCTATGGAAGCTGTATGAAAACATCACGCCTTTCAATTCCAGTATTTATGACGAAGAAACAAAGCCTCTCCATAACTACATTAACACAACTGGCAGTAGCCTGGATAATCACTCCCCTGGCTGCCACTGAGGTTCACCAAGAGGTTGGCTTCAGCTCCATGCTGGCCACGGTTGGCTTTGCATATTCCAAGTGCCTCTCCAGTGTTTCCAGTAATATAAATACAGAACAAGGACAACTAAGTTGGCTCTGCATTCAGCCAGGTCAGGCCCAAACAGGGTTTATTAGCTCTGGCTCCATCATGGACTGCAGCAGTTAAATGCTTCTGTAGAAGCTGTATAGATACATGATACAAAAATACCTCAGCTAGACCTTCATCTGTGGCATGGCTGATTCACAATTTGGCCCGAGAGTCATCTACGTTATTTAGTATTCAGTTTTCACAATTATTTGAAATTAAAAATGACTACAAGATTTTAAATAAAGGCACACATTTCAGAGGTCAGTTCAGAATTCTGGTCTTTAAAAAACATCTTACAAAACCTGAAGCTAACAGAGAGGTTGCCAAGTAGAAATTTTTTAAAAATACTTTGGGATTTTACATGTTACTACAGCAGCAGGAACTCATGTTCACTGCTCAGAAAACAAACAAAACTCCAGAACCCTCCTGGGCATCTCAACCCATTTTTATATTGATAATCTCATTCAAAAGCAAGCAGCATGAAGATGCACCTATGGCAGGTCTCATTTTCATCTGTTTAACCAAATAATCATTCTTTAACAGCCATCATTTTGTGATATTTCTCTGACAGCATTTTTCCACCATTGGAATAGAGGAAAAAGTGAAAAGAGAGAGGATGAATTAAGAAAGCAAAGAAAATAAAAAGCCTCATGTTGTGTGAAATATTTCACCGTTTCATTTCTGATGTCATTATCCCAATGGAGAAAACCTCAGCACTCTGTTGAGTAATAACCATTCTCATATGGCAGGAACAAAAGAACAAAAGATGTGAAGAAGGAGCAGAAAGAGCAACAGGAATTATGCTTGTATATGCTTGTACCTGTGTTATCTACCACTAGATAACATGTACAAGTAGCTTACATTTTCATGAATTGAGTAGTAAAAAAAAAAAAATAGCATCGATAATGGCATCACCGCATCCAAAGCATAAAGATGTGTTTCCTTTTGCAAAGCTGATTTTAAGCTCATAGTGAAATTTTGAAGAATAAGTTATTGGTAAATTTACATTTAAAAATGCCACAGGATGTTTTTAAAGGCAACACACAAGAATAAGAGTACAAAAGTATACATTTCTGCTGTTCCTGTTCACAGTTTATATACATCTGATTTGACAAATCCATAAAAGACTAAATATTCCTAAACAGAGATGTCTTTAAGTACACATTTGTTTTAAACTTTGCCTTCCTGTTAGAGTCTTGGCAACTTAAGCAAAGCTTGGCTAGGTGAAAAAGAAGAAAAATAAAGTGTGTAGGACTTGAGTGAAATCAGGAATTGATATAGTAGCAAAACTGTGCACACTAAAACCTGTTTTCTTCTGTGATGATAACAGCTGCTGAAGACCATTCAAGAGGACAGACTGCTTTCAGTTTGAATGGTAGCACAAACAGTAAAAAGGCAAGGTCTTGAACATGATGAGAGATATTACAGCAGAGGAGGATATAAGTGATTTGGCTACCATCTTGAAGACTCATAGCTCAACAATGAAGGAGTTTATTGTATACTTCTAAACGTGAGCAGAAGATTGAAAAATTAATACAATTCTATTAAACTGTAACTTGCTCTCATTTTCTAGTATCAATTAATTAAGCATAATTTAAAATAACATAAAAGCAGGGTAAAATATTAATGGTGACTGGAGGCGGCAACATGACAAATTACTTAAAGGAAAAGAAAAAAAAAGTCACTTATTTGCCCCACAGAACCACAAATACAGCTCGAGACCACAACAAAACTATAATTATAGTTGAATGGCCTTAATTTATCACTGAAAAAAACCTTTTTTCCTTACACGAAATGTTTAAGTAATCCACCAGTTATTTTCAAATTCCATCTCTAAGATGATTAACCTCTACTCTTATCATTTTCAATTTGTTGTAGTTCTCATCAATACTTAACTGAGACGGACACACAGGTTTCTTGCAAAGTATCAGAAAATAATATTTTGTAACTTTGCAACTTGTCAAAAATTCATGGGTTAGTTCTGTTTGTTCTTGTAATTGCTTTCTTTCTGAAAATTTTAAGAAACATTCAGTACCTTAAAAACAAGCTTCTCCAACAACCAGAAAAAGGCTATTACATTCTCAGAGATTTATTAAAGCATTAGTGTATTAGCAATATCATTGCTAAGAATCAATACAGACATTACTCTTCACAGAAAAATAAACTTAAACAAACAACATAGTAAATTACCTAATCTGCTCCCATTTCGGGGCATTGCCATGAAGGAGCCGAGGCTGCCCCCTATGACGCTATGTGGTCTCCGTAAAGGGGGCTTCTTGAAAGATCCTGTGTATTGGTGGAGAAATGAGTGCATGCTGTGAGACGTTGGAGGCCTGCCATTCTTCACAATGGGCTCTACCATTCACAAGGATCAAAATATTCATTCCCACAAGCAAGCAGGAGGGTCAGGATTCTGCCAGAAGGAAGGAGAAAAAAAAAAAAAAAAGGGAAAAAGAAAAAAAAAAATCAGTTACTAGACAGGAAATCACCACTCTGGTCAGATTCTCTTTCATACTAACAGCAGACCAACATACTACTGCCATTTCTCCATTAACCAATTAACACAAAACATGGCATTAAATACTTTTATTATTTTGTTAAATTTTATCACTCTGCTGCTGGATCAGTAAATACAGTCTAAAAATGCGAATAAAACCATACCGTAGCTTGCAATTTGGGCATATTTTTTTAATTAATGATTTGTCTTATTGCACAATGTTTCATCTTTACAGTAATTTAAACAGAGCAGCTGTTAGATCAACTGTCACAATGAGCAAACTCAACCGCAAGCCTTTGGAAACACTGTCCCTCAAAATTCTTGCAGATCGCTAGTAGCAAAGCCTTGCTACAGGAACTTCTTATAAAGAAACGTACCTGTCTATACCCACCAGAGCTGTCATGCCACAATTACAGTTCTTAACTTAAAGGATATCAGAATAATTAAGTATTCAATTAGTTATTTTGGCCTTCTACTGGTCTGTTTCTCAAACAGTTCACTGTACTTAGACTCAAAGCCAGGCTTGTAAATTTTTTATTTATTATTATTGATAGGGACTTTCTAAAAAAGATGAAACATTAGGAATTTAAAACTCTGATATACAAATATGCATAGAAATTAAGCGTTTGTGTTCCCTCAGCAGCCTGATTCTGCACAGGTGGACTAGCACGCAAGGATTGCTGTGGTATTGGAAGCAGTCTAACTCTAAACACACAAGAGACTTTTTTACCTCAACAAGCAGAACAGAAGTCAATTTGTATTGATAATCACAAGAACAGACTTATCAGAACCACTGATCAAATCATTCATACAAGAAATTGAAGAAAAAATCTCATTATAAAAAATGTATCCGTAGGTCAGAGCCAACCAGCACCCACATACCCCAACTTCTATTCTTACATGCAGGGACCCCAAAATACTGCTTTTCTTTCCAAAATAAGACATGAAGAACAATACAGCTAGAATAATTTATCTTAAATTAAATTTATCAGAATTTTAAATTTATCAGAATTTCACTGGTGAAGGAAACTAACAGCAACAAATACCTAATAACTTAAGGAAAACAGAATCCTGAAGGGAACCCTGTCCCTTTCCACACGTAAAAAACCCCTTTTGGATACATATTATGATGATTGGTCTGAAGTAGAGACAGAAGTATACTGACAGAACTACCCAAGGACAGACCAGTGACTTTAAAAAACAATTATGCAAGGAATTTTTGCATATAAACATGAATAATACAGTAGGACAAAAAAAAAAATCACTTTAACTCAGCTGCTGCAGGAAAAAAATAAAAGCTAAGAAAAAAGCTTCAGGCAGAAAGTAGAATGTGAAAAGACATGACAGCAGTGTTCAAACTTGCCTGCATCTCTCCATTAGGATCCTACATAAACACAGCTTCAAAGTGGGTGAACATGGGGAAAAATATACCGTATGTCTACATATATGTTCCTGAAGTGCAATCAGTGTCCTCACCTTCAAAACCCTGCACATCTCTGTCCCAAATCCTTATTTTTAATACGTTGCATCAACTCTTTTAATTTAAGAGTGGTATCAACACCTTGCTGTGGGCCTTCATCCTATGGCAGCAGGCAACAAATTCATCAATTTTTGAATAGAATCTATTACCACTTCCACATGACATGAAACCCAGGTTCACATTCAGCACAACTACTGCTTTACTTTTTATATCTTAAAATTAGTTTTCCGCTTTCCAACTTTCTTACTAATCTTTGGTTTGAAACTGCTGTAGTTTCTAGACTGAAAACCTCACAGAGTTTACACAGAGTGCTGAACAAATGGTGACGCTAAAAATCCAAATACCTGATTGGTACCTAGTTTGTTCTGTTGAGACAGTCATCACTGGTTATAACTACAATGCTTGGTGGGATTTAGTGGGTAGTCTGCTTAACTTTTAAATTAGTATTGCATTTGTATTTCTGATATAAGCAATAAACAATATATATTAAGCATGTAATTCTACTTCATTGTAATTGTTTCTAAAACTAATCTTTTATTAAAAAAAGGTATTTTGGGGGGGGGGGAATCTGAGAAATAAAACTCTTCCCTTTGACTAAGCCTTGATATGTCAAGCAAAGCAAAAGTCTCTAAGCTATTTTTTTTGTTCTGTTTTGAAGACCTAAGAATAGAACTAGGAAGAAATGTTTAAGTTTGTTTTATTAGTATGGAAATGTACTGCTAAAAGTGACTCACGTTTCTTATATCTGACACTACTGTCAATAGCCTTACGCTCTGGAAGGTAACTTAGATCCTGAGCAAAGTGCCGAGACAGACTGATGCTCTTGGTACTGAAAATGTATCTCCCATGGCAACATTGTTGTCTCAAACACTACTCATGCTAAAATTAATCTATCTCCATGAACTGTGTTGCATGTAGAACAGGGCAGAGTTTATAAATACACTGAGTGACCAAGCAGAGATTGAGTTTTATGTTCATTACAAATATGTCAGTGTGATGAACAGAGATGATTATTTACAAAAACTACTTTCCTCATGGCATTAGTAGATGTGCACATATTTTGCAGTTTAAAACTAAATTCCTAAAGTACCTTAAAATAAAGAGCTCAGCTCAATTATAAGGATAAACACAGACAAAATTAATAAGCAAACAGCAAATGCACATAAAAATGGAAGACAAATGGTTAATATAACAAGATCAAATTATACAGAAATAACTTCTGCCATCATAGGCAACTGTTACCTTCCTGCACTGTTGCAAGTGCTGTTCTAAATTATGGAGCCTCACTATAAAATTTAGCAACAATAATTTAGGTCATGTAGTAGGACAGGCGTAACTACCAACAGACAACGAACTGAAGGTTACAGAAACTGTCAGATTACCAGTATATTTCTGACTTAGGCAAGTATTAACAGCACTTGATTACAAGTGTTTTTTAAAATTGCAGTACACCTTGATTTGCGAAAAGGAAGGATCATACGTCATTCTCTTTTTACAATGGTATTATATACAAACTCACAGTCTGGAACAATATTTTCGTAGGTACAGGTAAGTTTGCATTCTTGTGTGCAAGAAACTTTTAAAGAAATGTTCACATGAATTCTGCATTGTGTGCTGCCTCCTCCCTGTGACTGTGACAGTAACAGCCAAGAGCAGAAACTAATATAGAAAATGATCAAGCAAACTCTTGCTGGAAATGAATTTTAAATACTGCTTATTTTTATTTTTCTGCATTTATGAAACACAAGAGTACAAAGAAATTGCTTTTAAAAATATATTTAACTCCCTCTGTCCAAAGATTCCTTAATACTTCTTTCAAAGTTACAACTTAATTCCATTCATGTAAAGAATACATTTTTTTTCAGGATTATTAGTATGTTGAAACATTACATTTAAGGAGCAACACCGCAGCTTTTAAAGTGTGAATATAATGTAACTGCCTGGTCTTTAATAATATGAGTCAAAACTGTTAAACACCTTTACTACATACATCTATAAACTGTTGCTTATAATTTTATCTCTGTGATTACAGGTTTGGTTTGTCTTTTAAAAATGTTTCTCTACATAAAACTCACTAACATTCCTTATGTTAGTGTCACTGTACTTGGTAAATGTAACTCAGTAACCACTCAAAGGCTCAGCAGACATGATGGAGGTGTTTCCGGTAGCACAGTAGGTATTTTCATGGTATTGTTGGCTTAATATCCAGTTGAAGCCAAAATGGATTATTAAGAGGGGAGTAGAAAAACACCAAAAAAATCCTTATGCAAGTGCAGGGGTCACCTGCATTTTGACTAGCATCCACCGTTCATAGAAACATAAAATTGTAGAATGGTTTGAGTTGGAAAGGACCTTAAAGATCATCTGGTCCAACGCTCCTGCCATGGACAGGGCCATGGGCAGGGACATCTCCCACCAGACCAGGTTGCCCAAAGCCCTGTCCAAGCTGGCCTTGAACACTTCCGGGGAGGGAGGGGGCATCCACAACTTTCCTGGGCAACCTGTGCCAGTGTCTCACCACCCGCACAGTTAGAAATTTCTTCCTAATATCTAGTCTGAATCTGCCCTCTTCCAGTTTAAAACCATTCCCGCTTGTTTTATCGCTACCTGCCCCTGCACAAAGTCCCTCCCCGGCTTTCCTGTAGGACTCCTTCAGGAACTGGAAGGCTGCAATAAGGTCCCCCTGGAGCCTTCTCTTCTCCAGGCTGAACAGCCCCAGCTCTCTCAGCTGGTCCTTGTAGAGTAGGTGCTCCAGCCTGGTTCAGTTCTGGTTTTCCTCTCTAACAGAATAAAACTGCAGAAGGTACACAGCCCACAGCCTTGTAGGAGGGCTGAAGAGCGCATCAGCTGCACCCACCTCCTCCTCCAGCACAAGAGGGTCACTGAAACACCACCTGTGGCAGGCTGCAGATGGTTCTTCACACTGTGCAGCCCGTGGAAACTCCTCACCGCAGGACGCTGTGACTAACAGCAGCTCACACGACTCCAGGGGAGACTGAGCAAGAAATCTGCTCAGGGTTACTACCTGCACAAAGACTTGCCTAGTTCAGGAAGTCTCTGAACTAGAAACCGGTGGAGTACTCTGAGGAAATGGTGTTATATTTTGGGCTCTAATCTTAGACTTGCCCTTAATTGCCTTCCTCAGAGACTGCAGAACAGACAAGCAGATCTCCAGCCACCCTTGCAGCACAAGGCTTCTGTGGCACCCGAGCAGTTTGCTTGTGTTGGCTGCTGCTGGCACCACCATTCCAGCAAGGGCCTTACTCATTATTTATCTCTAGCTCTCTTTCCTCACTCTGCTCTATAATCTGTAGTTACAAACTGATAAAATTTGTAGATATGGAAAGCAAGCTGAAAAAGAGACTTTTCAGTGGTTCTTTTTAAATTGTATTTGGTCAGTTGTTTATATATTATCTTCTTACTTTGGCTACAAAACACTTCAGCTTTCACTCATCCTTCAAGGAATGTCAGCTTAATTCTTAAATTTCTTATGAAACCTACTGAGAAAATTTAGTCTTTAAATGTGAATAAAGTTAACAGAAATATTCTGAATGAGAATGTTTAGAAATATACTGGCTTACAGCATGAACACGTGGTTTTCTTTTCAATGCCCCTGAACACTTCTTGAAATACATATTCTGCTTTTCACAAATTTATATACATATATGTACACACACACAGAAACACATATACACAAACACAGTTGGGTTTTTTTTAATGCCACATTCATGTTATCCTGCTAAGTGTGCATCTTCAGCAAGGTTTAAAATTGGGCAATGCATGGTGACTGCACTGTTGTATTACTTGATTTTCAAGTTTGGCAAATGCTGAGCTGCTGGTTTATTTAATTTGGATCGTTTTCTCGTATTTCTTGCATCCTATCATTCAAACTTCCATTATTATTGGCATAATGCAAAAGAACTACAACAGCACCATTCAAAGAAAATACTTTTAAGTAACAGCCGGCTTGGTTTATTCACGTTGTAAGAGTTGGTAGACCATATTGATTATCTGTTTTAGAATACATACATATATACTTAAAAGAAAATACTGTAACAAGCAAGGTACCACTCCTTTGCTAAGTCTGAAATAATGCCAATAGCAATGCTAACAAACATAAAAGAACAGAAAATGAGTCACTGAAATCTTTCAATTGTGAAGTGACAGAAATTTATGCTTGAACATAAATGGAACTGATTTTTTAATTTTATCATTATGAGAGCTGCCAGAGTCGAGTAGAACAATAGTGTACATAACCAAGAAGCCTGCCGAAGGAATTTGTTAAAACCAACTGTTTTATGAGGTTATAAAGATGTCTCTTTTTCCTTTAACTGCAGCTTAAATTAACCACAAACCCTGACCTGAAATTACTTCCAAGTTAAGCAATTTTTCAATAAATCCCCAATGTTTCTTTTCCTTGTCCATCTATCTTAACAAAGCACCACACCACCACTTTCTTTCCTGTGCCGGATTTACTTAACTGGATTTACTTAATCTGAGTGCCAGAGAGCCTGCACAACTGCCTGGCATTTCTATGCAAGGCCTCAGCAACTGACATTCTGTCACATGTCAGTCAGCTGGCGGATTAAAGAAAGAAAGTGTTTTCATTAGGAATGTAAATGCATTTTAAAACACATTTTATGAATATCTAATACCACATGTTCAACTACCTCTTTTTCTTTTTCTTTTTTGAGTGTATCAATTATGTGACAAAAAACCCAAGTTGGCTTTCAGATTTCACTGCCTAAATTTTGGAATGATATTTGCTTCAACTAGCTTTAATAAAGAATCAAAATCACCTGTCATAGATGGTGACATTTTCCCTTAAATCAAGCACCTCTGATAGAGCTATGTCTGCAAGAAAATGTATTATTCAGTAACCACTATCCATTCTGAACACAAAAACCATACAAGTACATAAATATATATTTTAATTTCATACAAATAAAGCACACAAGAGGAGGGGTTTTTTTCTAATCAAAATAGGACAGATATTGGAGACCTAGTATATATAATCTCCGATTTAGCTATATAATGGTACTGAACCCAGGCATGCTCCATATTCTCAGTAAGGATGAATTTCTGTGCAACAGCAAGCCTGCCACAATTCACTGCTACTGCCAAACAGGTGGCTCAAGGTCCTCCCCCAACAAAAAAGAAGTGTAATTTTTTTTTTAGATTTTTGAAGCAGATCATCACAGGGCATGCAGAGTGCAGGTGTTGACAAAAAGGTGGAGGCAAAACTTCACTCACCACTTTCAGCTGTAGCTTCACTTTGGATAGGCTCAACTGTAACAAAATATCACTAAACGCCCTGAGAAACACCTACAGGTTTTGATACGACAGGACTCTATGCAGCTTCTTTTCCACCCACCTTGACCTCACCTTTGCTCCAGAAAACTTTCAAGGCTGGTTTTTTTTTTTTTCTTTTCCATTTTGATAGAGAACAGGAAAGTGTCAAAACTCTACCTATGTGAAACTGAATATTCATTACCTGAAGAGCCCTGTATTCACGAAGCTTGCGATACACCACTGTAACCTTTTAAAAATTACTCATATTGACTGTCTCAAATGCTACTGTCACATAGCTTAATCGTATTTTGGCATCATCTACTACAAATTCACTAAACTAATCTGAATGTATTCTCTATTCATGATTACTCAATTTTTACATGTCTATTGGCAATAAAGACTGTTTTGGTTTTTTTTTTTTTTGACTTGCAATATGAAATATTTTGAACAAACTGCTTTCCTGAAGAAGCTGTTGTCAAGAAGCCCTTTATTTGTTCAGAAACCCTAGAATATAAGCAGGTGAATTTCTGACATCTTAGAGCTGGTATGCTACACTGTACAATATTTAATTATACTGCTGTAAGGCTGTCAGACTCACTCAGTAAAATCAGATGATTGCAAGTGATGGCTCCCATAGAAGAAATATTTAAATAACCTGAAGCAGCTATACATTTGCTATATCTGTACTCTTAAGGAGCTACATGAGGAATACTGAATAAAATACTGTATATTTATGCATTATTTTATGGGGTTGTTTCCTTGGATTCCATTATGTGCTACCCAGGAAAATAGTAAGGCACTCTAAAAATAGAGCAACCACTGAAAACCACTTAAAACTGTATTTATTCATTAAATAAGAAGATGAAATCTTCAAACTATTGACTAGTACAATATGAAAAACTTCGCTGAACCTCAAGGAGTTTCCCCATTGCTCAAAATTAACCCATTGGAGTACAGTAGTCATGTCTAGAACAAATGTTATTCACTTGAAAGAGACAAGGCAAAAAATACTGGTAGCACGTTTGAAGAAATGTGCCAGCAGAAACCTAAAGAAACTCTGTTTCTCCCAGAAATTAAGTGCCTCAATGATTAAAATAGCACCGTAATGTCCTGTAAACTTTTTTTTTTTAATTATATGGGACAAAAAGGACAGAAATTTTTCCAAGGAGTCTGTTTAAACTACAAAAACAACAGATTATACACAAAGGCAAAAAATGAGATCAAGACATCTAAAAACCACTACAAAAAGCCCTTCAAAGCTGACTTCACATACAGTAAGTTTTTGCCTTCAGTCTAGGTACTGAGACAAAGAGGATCACCATCAAATGAAAAAATATTCAAAGCCAAAAGTCTGCCCTTGAGATTTATATATTTCATACTGCTTAAAAGGCAATTCTCAAGACAGTACTTGTGGTCATCTGAACACGTACTGGAACATAAGCACAGTAGTCCCGTACCTCTATCCCATATGCATGACACCACCAGTTACTGATCTGCCTTTTAAAAGTGAACTCCAGAAGGCCTTACACTACACCAAATCCTTCAGAACACTGTTTCATGTCCAATTTAAATCAACGTGAGCCAGCACTGTAGCCAAGATACAAGTATTCCTGACCTTCATCCTCGCCTCCCCACACACAACTCCCCTGTAGCTCCCAACGCAAACTGTTGGAGAGGCCACACTGCCAACGAAGTCAGGAAACGGGGCGTCTGGCTCCTTTTCGCTCCACTTTCATAAATAATGGCACCGGCTAGTTACAGCTATTTTACTTTTTCTGTACTTAACAAGTCCATCTGAATGCCATTTGGGAACAAATCTCTACACATGCATCAGTGAGCCCACGCTAGCAGTAAATTGGTGTATTTAGAGTCCACTTCTGCATCTAAGCAACATGTTCCTTTGCCAAATCAACGTTCTGCTTGTGAAGGAAAACACTTCTGAGTGTCCACCCCACCCCCCTGCCAAGACTACAGGTCTCTGCAGCATGCTTTCAGGCACCGAATTTTCATGCTCATTTCACTATATAAGCATTTCCACACATGAACAGAGCCTCCAGGTTTTGTTGGAAGAAGCAAATTAAAACAGAAGGGAAGAAAGAACACTATGTCGTGCAGCGTACGTGGGATGGAGCAACCATACTGCACAGTAATAACAAAAATTGGTGTATGCCACAGCACAGAAGGGCACATACAGACTATAATAAAAACATCATCAGTATGGTGTAAGGGACAGTACAAGGTTCAGTATTGAACTGTGACAACTGCCAGTTATTTGCAGTAATCTGTAGCTCTAGAATGAGCTTATCACTTTCGGGGATTTCACCCTCCCACCCCTCAATGTTTTCATATTGATACCTTCCTCCAGTGAGAACAGATAAATGGTATTGATTTATTACCAGTAAGTATTTCTGTGCTCATATTTTCAATTCAAGAACATTGTCTTGAAAATATGTTGCAACACACTGTTTTCCTTCCATACTCAAGGAACCACACATAGCGGATGGAATGGGAGTTTCTCAGCTGTACTGAAGATGGTATGAAATGAGTACAACTACAAAGACATTTGGGTGTTCTTGAGACAGGATTGCAAGGTGTCAATTTTGATAAACATTCATTCCTCTTATCAGAGCAGTAACTAGTCATTAAGGCCTTAAACCTAAAAAAACACTTACGCACTTTACTGTGGCTGATCCTTCCATTATTACTCACACCTGTAAAATTACAAAAAAATTATGCAAGTGTTTGTGAGACTGAATCCTATGATCACATTACTGAGCTAAAAGAGACCAAATGGAGATAAGTATTATTCTTACAATTCAGGAAGCCATTTCTATGAGAACCTCACTTGTTTTGATTTAGTACATATATGTGTATATATTTATATACAAAACTAATACTGGCAATATAGAATGGCTTTCCAAGTGACTTATATATTAATGCAAGAGCTGTGGATGTATTTTTGAACATATCTTGTAATTATTCTTAAAAGCATACTTGGAGCTTGTGATAATTTATTTTATAACATTAGACAATACAGCTACATCTTTCACTTTCATTAGAGTGCATATTCATAAGTATTTAAAGTATTTGCATAAATTTTACAGTTAATTGGGCTTTAAATATGCATGGTTTGGATGTTACTTCCAGCCAAATTTCATTAGTATGTCACAGGCAAGGAAAAAAATTTCAGGAGAAAATTTAGTCGTCAAATGCTACAAATTACCATTTAGTATTTTTAATATTAATCTCAATACATATATTAAGCTAGAATTTAGAATCAAAAAAGCAAGCTGGCACATTGTTAGTGTGCTCGAGTCAAGAGCGAACGCAAAATAAACAACAAATCTAATTAATTGGTTTTATATATTGAAACACAGATTGTGAAAAGCTTCTGCATTTAGAGAAAAGAACAGTCCAAACTATACTTCATACAGTCCACAGTTCATAAGGCTTCAGATATATATTAGGCATTTCACTGGTCCCTCTATTTTTACTGTTTATGCATCTGACTTTGCGATGCTTCCTCACCCAGAAGTCAATTACGATCGACATAATTTGTTAGGCAGATTTAATTATTTCTAGGTTTCTGGTCACTAAATAAATTGATGTTGTTCAAAAAAAAAAACAACAAAAAAACCAAATACCAAACCAAAAAAAAAAACCCTACCAAACCAAAACTGTTGTTTATTCTGCATTCAATGCAATATCTCTGTGCTACTGCATCGAACAGTTCGGGTTGATCCCCACTAATCCCATTTTGCTGCTGATGGATAAGTGCTGCATACTCAGATTGTACTGACATCACATGATGAAGGAGGCTGTGTATGAAATGAGATTGCACACAAAAGGTTAGCTGATTCAGTGACATCAATGCATTGTGAAGAAATCAAAAGTTATGCATCTATTTTTACGTCTCTGAACTGCAAATGGGACAATTTGTTCTGCATTAGGAGTACCGCTCTTTAAAAGCAAACCTTCAAACAACCCACTCAAAGCTGGAGCTAACGACAGTGGGTCTCTGGATCGGAGCTGCAGTTATTTGAAATCAGAAGCCATTGTTCTAGGAAGGGAAATGTTTGCCGGAGGGCTGAGCAAGACAGGTTATTGCAAAAGGGTGACTATGAGGAAAGGTCCCTGGTACTCTGTGATCTCCATCTGGAAATGCAGTGCTGAACAGGAACTTTATAATAACGATATTACAGGACATGCATGTGAAAATCAGATTAGAGATGAGCGTGGATTCCAGGTCAGCACAGATAGGGTTTTCTATGGATGTAGCCTCTGACCTCTAAGGTCCAGTAACACAGCAGCTTTCCAGAAAAGAAAAAAGCTAGTGTGTACAAAAATTACACATTTCAGTGAACACGGCCATCAGAATGGAATGGCAGGACACAAGATGGGTGATTCGCTAAGAAGAAAAAAATATTAAACAACACAGACTTGGACAACAACAATGGAAGAAAATTCTGCTGTAAAGGCCTTCAGTGCTCAGGGTCTATCCTTGCCTTCTGGCATGAGAGGAACAGTTGCAATGCCCTTCAACTCCCATTTCTCAAGTTCATGATGTAATAGCGGTTGAAAGTAAACCACATATGAAGAACCACTTTCTGAAGACTGTTTGTATTCCTGACTTTGATTCTCTGTAGATCAAGATACTGGCTTGCCTTTGATTTACTAGACTGTGCTTTTAAAGTTCCTTTAAGAACAAATTCAAAGCCTGCAAACTGGGCACATTTGTGTTTCGGTGTTCCACTGGGTAAAGGACTTATTTATTCTTCTTAAAAGCAAAACCAGGGAGATGGTTACTCCTGCCTCCTGAGATCAGCACCATCGCAGTAAAAGAGGCACTTTCAAGACCTTTATAAAGTATTCTTCAAGAGACTACATTCTCTCATGTGTCCCAGCTGGACATTTACAGTTAGTACAGGCTTCTTAGCACTCTGATTTTATGATGCTGAGGCAAACCTTTCTCATTTAAGCACTCTGTAATTTTTTTAAAAAATAACGTCCACTGAAGGATTTTTTCTAGGCTATGATCTCTACTAAACTTGTCTTTCACTTGTGAGACAAGACTTGAGAGAACTTGTTTCCTGACTGTTTTTTCCAGCAATTGTTGTTGCCCAAACCCCGATTCCTACAGTCTGTCTGAAAACTACTCCTTCCAAAATATCTTGATCTGTGGGAAAGTTAGAGCTTCCTTTAGGAAAGCAGGACTAGTTGGCATAGCATGCATTTTCTCAACCCTACTTTTAAAGAAAAGTAGGGTTGGAAAGGGAAGACAAAGGAAAACAAAAATCTGCAAAGTAGTATTCTGTTCATCTCTGCAAGATCAAAGAGAGGACAGATACTAGTATCTGCATTCTAGAAGTATCAGAAAAAGGAAGCAAATGTCAGTAAAACTTGTTAAAATTACATAAAATTATGAGTTAAAGATTACATATAGCAGCAGTACAGTTCATATTTATTATTCTTCCTCTTTCAAGTGGATCAACAACATTTCAGTGTATCCAAAGATACTCCACTAAGGCATTAGGAGCATTCTGCAGTTGTAAGCATAGCATGTATTATATCACACAATATCAGCAAGTAAGCTTCCTTTTGGCCAAAGAAATCACGTAGAAAGCAAAATAAAATGAGCACGAAAAGCTAAATAATGAATTTGTAATTAGAAACATGTTCTTTAATTGTCTTTTTATCACTTTAAATATCTACTAAAAAGCTAAGTTTGTCAAAGTTTGGCAATAAGCATGCAGAAGACATCTAAGTATTGCTGTTTGAGATAATTCTCAAATACAAACCGCAAGTAGATTCACACACAGTGTAAGATGGCCTAAGCTCATGTTTCTGTACACAAGTTATTGTGTCCTCTGTCCCTTGAGCTGGCACTCAGAACACGATCCTGTCTAAAATAAAATCTTTCTACTCCTTCTGGATTCAGTTTTCAACTGAATCAATTCAGTGACCCAGTTCACCACATTCACTGATGCTGGTGACAATTTTCCATGCTCATTTCCCAGTGTGAGAGTAGTATTCTAAGCCCTTATTTGCATAATGAAACCTATATTTTATAAGTATATAGAGGTCTGAACAAAATACGCATTGGTATCAACGGCTAATAGAAGTGAAACCATGAGAGACAACTCATCAGTGTCCCAGAAAGTACACAGTAGGTATCAGTGCAAAAATACTACGATTATTGTTTCAGAGTAGATCTGTTGTATCAACACATAAATCACCATTTTCCAAAGTACTGGGCATGGCCCATGATGAAGACAGGACAATAGTAATGAGTATACAAGGGATTAAGGGTAAAAATAAAAAATATCAATAGCTTCGTTTTGCCAAAAGTAAATTCAGCTTTCAAAAGCTTGGTATACAACAGATCTTGGATGGGGTTTTAAAGGTCTGCTGGGCAAATTCCACTGCCTCTACTTCTGCTCAAATTTCCCAGCTCTGTCAGTTTTCAATGGGAAAATACAGAATCATTTATTGGTGTGAAGTGGGGGGAAAAAGAAAAATTCAGGTAACTTCATACTTGAGAACATCTTAGATGTCAGCAGAGCAAGAAATAACACTAATCAGCATAGAAAATGAAACATGATTTTGAAGCTGCAGCCCACGATACAGAATAAGCAACGAAATCTCTTCCAGTTGTTACTACTGCAGATTGCATTCAAAAGCGGTGTTGTCATTAGTGTGGACTTCACAGCAGCCAGTACGTTTATGGGATCAGCCAGAGACTTGCATAAGAATACACAGCAGGCTGGTTATCCTGAACGGTTTTGAGTCACCTTCGTCCTGCTGGAGAGAAGCGCTACTCAGAGACACGAAGAGGTGACAAAATTCTCAGACTAGTGCGCTGCATCACCAATGACAAGGTAAACACTTTCATTTACAATACTTAGGCAATCACTGTCAATCATATTACCAAATAATGATTTTGAGAAAAAACTGAATTTGAAGCCATATGAAGTCGTTGTGAGACTCACTGAAATCATACGATAATGGGTTTACTTACTGAAAGAGCACACCTACGATCCTTGCTGCACACTACATTAAAATACCAATTTACACCACATTAAAATATAAATTTAGGTAGCTTTTGATAAACAGCTGTGTAACAGATCAATATCAAAGAAAAACAAACCAACAAGTAACAACGTAGCAACCTGTTAAAAAATGCAGGGTAGTAAAATGTAAGATACATCAAAAGAACAGGTTAGTGAGAAAGTCCATGCAATCGTGAAAACTGAAATAAAACCCAACAACACTCATTGGAGTGGGGCCTGACAAAATTCTTACATTTTCTGGGAAGTGCAAGATACGCTTACCGTTATCTTTGCTGCTGTTCTCTTCAATCGTCATTTGTTCTGCTAGCTCAGACAGCGATTCATCGATGGTCTGGCTTCCACGCAAGGTTAAGGAAAGTCTCCTCTTAAACTTTTTCATTCTATCAATATTAAGTCTGGCTTAAGGAAGCCTGGAAAAAAAAAAAGATTCCAACAAAAATAAAAAAATAAAAAAAATCAGTTCATTAGAAAATGAAATTTAATTGCCTCACATTGTAATGCAGGGAGGGTTACAGATAATTTAGTCAATATGCAAGTTAGCCTTAAAACAATATCCTTAGAGAAGGATTACTCTACTGAACTAAGGAAGAGTGTTTTGGGAAGTAGATGCTCATCCATTTTTACAATTTTTATTTCTGTTAGGGAAAATAAAGAGTCTTTGGTTTTGGTTTGGTTTCTGTGTGTGCTTTGTTTATCTTTGTCTGTTTTGAAACAGCTAATTTGATTCCTAATTTTACAATCCAGCAATAAAACAGTCATCTGAAAACTTACTGAGTTCGCACTCTATTGCCTCCTCCGCAGCCTCTTTCACCAAACCTGCTGAGGAGGAGAGGCTGGAACCTTCTCTCTCCTTCAGCCCATTTGTTTACAGACAAGAAGTTACTGAACTTCTCTGTATTTCACCCTTTTCACAAAAGGAGGAAGGGGACAACACTCAAAGCCTTAAACAAAGGCAATTCTCAAACCCGCTCCCACCTAGGGAAACAGACAGCCAAAGTCTGATAATGACGGCGAGAATGGACATTTCTCTACAGACAAGGAATAAGACTAAACTGGGAACAAAACAGGAGGCGCCTTCTCCGTGGAAAGCAAACAAGCAAGAATAGGAAAGGTCCAGGCCGATAAACACGTTGCCACAAGCCTGAGCTGGTAAGTGAACTTTGCAGCGTGCCATATGTTTGCCCTTGCACGACAGGAAGCACAGTTCTGGCTTTGTTACTCCATATGGCCAGTTCACCCTGGATGTTATTTTGCAATAACTTGTTCATCTGCTCACAGCCTCCAAGAGTCACAAAGGCAGTGTCAAACATGAGCACAGCACACTTTCAAGTCTTAGCTGCTCATATATTTGTTTCCTGCATCAGCCTCTTTGTACTCCAAAATGTATAATTCACATACAAAATGAAAAATACTGAATTTTCCTCGATGTCCTCCCTTAAATAGATAAATGCTCATAGTAGTACACTAAATATCTGCACCTAAAACCAAACTGTGACTATGATTACTTCTATATTGACATTATCCCTTCAAGTATACACATGTCAACTGTGTAGCTTATTCTTTGTTTAGATGCTATGTAATAAAAAGGAGAACAAATTGGTGGAATGAGCTGGAAGTGTTTGTTGGTGGTAGGAGAAAATCACCACAAGACCAGATTGCCCAGGGCAGAACAGTCACACATATGGATGGATAAAAGCAGACCTTTGGGATCTGAGACACAAAGTCTAAGATGAGTCGTACAATCGAGAGGTGAATTACAAACCAGGATAACAGCTCAGAAAACCACAGCAGAAACAGTCTGGCACTGGGTACAGGAGATACAGTTACGCCAGCAGTTTCTAAACTGCCCTTTTAACAGATTGCTGCATGTGCAATAAAGCCACACCTTAGTATGAATAATCTTGCTCGCTCTGCCTCAAAAGCAGGATATTCTTATTGTTAAGAAACTGCATTCAGAGAGTGTTCCAAGGGGAACATTTACTTTCCTGTTCAGGACTTGCTTAAACACTTCACTTGAAACTGCTTTATTTCTGCATTTATTTTCACGTTTACAAAATGATGGCCTATGTTTCTCTTTAAAAACCTAGTTTTTTAAAAAATCGGAAAGACACATCCTTTATATGTGGTTTTACTCAACTCTCCCACAGTGTTCTTTGAAACCTTCATCTTCGTACGTGTATTATTCTCAAAAAGGATATGTGCAATTTTTAGCTATGTAATGCCCTAAAGCTACCTGACAGCACAACAATTTCTTTCCAATTTTCCACTTGGGCAGTAACTGAAAAAACAGATGCCTTTATATGGAAACAGACTGTTCCTGGCTTTTGATCTTACACATATTTCAGCCTACATAATTTTTAATAAAAAAAAAAAAGGGTCTTCTGCTGAAGAATATTACATATAAATAAACATGGATTAGAATATCCAAAAGACATTCTGAATCTTAAGCTAATATAAAAGCAAATATTTCACTAATTATAGTTGCAAATTTTCTCCCGCTAAAGGAGGGTTTCATGGAGTCCTGAAGGCCCATGTTTACTAAGATTCTGAATTAAGTTCAGGGCCTGTTTTTGAAGGAACTTAACTGTAAAAAGAAATCCAGAATGAGAATCCATGTCTGAGTGAATGCTTCAGTTTTCTTTAAAGAAAAAGATGCTCATCAGTATTCTTGCTAATTCAGATGTGTAATGATATATATGTATATATATTTTAAAAAAAAGAAGAGAGGAGGGAGGAAACAAAAACCAAAACCAAAAAAGGAGTGACCAGCATGCAGCACTTGGAAATGTCCTGTCTTTCTGGCTTCTTTATTCTCAATTTCAGCCAAAGTTGCAGAACCTGCTCTATCTTGGTAGTCTGAGACAAGTTCTCAGTGAACAGAGCTTTGAAAATACGATCTGTACAATCCAAAGCTAGCACTGGTTCTCTAAAATGACAGCAATTTCACAGAAGTCCATTTTAATTCAGTTTAACAAAATCAAAGGAAAACTGTCTGACATTAATTTTCACCAATTCATAACAGATGCATTCCTATTTTCTCCATTTAACAGTAAATCTAATTTAAATCCAAAATGGAGTTATTTGACTAGTAATATACATCTAGTGGCTATGATTAGATGCAGGAGGACTCCTGATGTTCCCCTAAATTGTTGTCAATAGTGAGAATACACACCATTATTTTTAGTTTTGAGCTTCAGAACAGAGCCCAAGGCTTGACCATTCTACTCTGTAAATTTATCTACTAAGTCATACCCAAATAAAATATTTTAGATGTCACAGCAGATAGATGCATACACTTGAACGCAACTAATGCAAATTCTAGTCTTCTGCAGACAGAATGAGGACAAGCCATCTGATACAGTACTGTCTGATACAGCCCCGGAACGCTGGCACAGACTTACTTCTTCAATCCTTATGCTGATAGGAAGCAAAGGAAGCAACACTGTATTAAAGAAACTGCTGTCTCTTACACACGATCGCCAGTCTAACCCCGAAAAGCTGGTACTTTCATCTTTAAAAGCAACACAAGTTAATCCTTGAAAACTATGCTATGAATTTACCTTTCATAAACATCTTTAACCTTAAAACCTGTAGAAAAAGTAGTTTCCAACATTTATTGTAATTTACTTAGTTAGCTTCAATTATCTTAAACCACCGCTTTGCTCCAAAAGTCATTTAAAAGCCATCTCTGTAACACAGTTCTGAAGACAAACTGCAGTTTTTAAATAACCCAGTTAAGATCAGATTTAAACAAGTGGGTTCTGGCTCCCTTTCTCTATATCGGACCAGTGCTTTCCACAATGCCTGTCATAGAGCACTTCTCATTTAGCAAACACGCATGTTCGCATCACCCTGGACATACAGCGGATAGACATTAAAGGATTTTGATTCCGAATTAATAAATAGATTCTGCACTTATCTACTCAATAAAAATCAGAGGTCTTACAATGCTGATAGGTAAAACGCTCAAAAAAACTTTAACAGTGAAAAGGGAATGCATAAAATCTTTATATCCAATTAACATATGCTGTCTGCTTCACCCCTCTAAGTCTAAACAAATTCAGCTAAAATTTTCAAAACCAATGAAGTTCTTTAATAGCTTAAATTTTAGCCAGTTTATTTCAGGAGAGTCCTTTTGAAGTCAATAGGAACCTGTCCTTCAACTTCAATAAGCTTGAGATCACACTAAGTGCTGACTCTTTTGTTTCCAGATGTTATATTTCATTAAGATGCCTCTACACAGAGATTCAGCATTTTAAAATTACTTTTCCACTTAGATACGCACCGAAGTCGCTATTTGACTGTTTTTACAAGCTGCTTTACGAGGCGGTATGTGTTTTCCAAACATCTAAAGGCAGTTCTTGTTCTGAACAACTCAGCATTTGAAGACGACAGCCAAAGCGGGAGGAAAGGCTAGGAACAGAAACCCTACGTACCAGCAGCACGCGGACAACTGCATGGACACGGCACGGCCCTTAAGGATGAGTGAACAAACCAAAACCACAGGTATGGGATGCCAAAGAAAGCAGACACCAGCATGGCCAGTTCTGCTCTGAAAGGGTTGCGTACTTGTCCGTTAGCTCCATATGAACTTTCAGAGTAGGAGGAGGTACTAACGCACACGTGGGGGACAACCCTATTCTGTAAAATTACTACAGTGAAGTGGGTAGGTTTACACAGCAGAGGGCCAAACTGTGGAAAGATGGTTAAAAAAAACCTGCGAAAAGGTATACTGTGGCTGAGGTTTGAAAAGATGTGAACATTCTGTCAAGAGACTTCCACCAGAAGAAGAATAACAAGACTCATGACATTCTCTCTCATATGGTCCTCAGCATTACTGCTGTGGCCAGCAGGGCGAGGGAGGTGACTCTGCCCCTCTGCTCTGCTGAGACCCCACCTGGAGTACTGCATCCAGTTCAGGGACCCCAACATAAGAAGGACATTGAGCTGTTGGAGCGGGTCCAGAGGAGGGCCACGAAGATGATCAGAGGGCTGGAGCATCTTCCCTGCAAGGACCGACAGAGTTGGGGCTGTTCAGCCTGGAGAAGAGAGGGCTCCAGGGGGACCTTACTGCATCCTTCCTGAAGAGGTCACACAGGAAACATGGGGAGGGATTTTTACAAGGGCAGGCAGTGACAGAATGAGGGGGAATGGTTTTAAACTGGAAGAGGGCAGATTCAGACTAGATATTAGGAAGTAATTCTTTACTGTGAGGGTGGTGAGACACCGGCACAGGTTGCCCAGGGAAGTTTTGGATGCCCCCTCCCTGGAAGTGTAGAAGACCAGGCTGGATGGGGCTTTGAGCAACCTGGTCTGGTGGGAGGTGTCCCTGCCCATGGCAGGGGTGTTGGACCAGATGATCTTTAAGGTCCCTTCCAACACAAACCATTCTATGATTTTACAGTTGTTAACGATTCTCAAAATCCATGGTGTCATTCGCTTTATCATTCAACTCTGAGCAGACTATCATTTAACCTCCCACTAGCATTTTAATTACATCAGTTACAGGTCTGTTAAATATTTTCAAGCATGTAATAAACTATGCATCATTCATTTGTCTTGCTGCATTAATAATTTTGCATGCATCTAACTAAAGAATAAGTATTTCTGAAGGTGATAATCCAAGCTTGTGTCAGAAGGAGAGGTCTAAAAAAAGAGTACTGCAACGAATATTAATTAAAACAGAAACAGAAAACACCTGTCAAGGATATTGCCCCCTTAATCTAAAATGAAAACCCGCTTTCCAGAGCACTTACATGTATTAAACTGTTCTCAGCCCACCTGAATTTACAAAAACTAAAAAGCTATTTATTTCATAAGCGCGTTGAAGAACAAATACAGAGCAAACTACTAATGACACTAATGAGAGATCTATGTATGATTTATCTAAGATCACAAACAGTTTACACTTGTAAAGTTCACATCTAATACAGTTCACATCCTCACAATCACAATCCTACCCTACAAGAATGGATTTTAAATACGGCATCTTACTCATTGCATCTGTTTTCTGTATTTATTTTGACTCACATTTGTTCACATTGGTGAAAAAGTCTTCTACTGCATTTTTCCACGCTCAGTCTTTACAACTTGACTCTGGCCAAGTGGACTCCTTTCTCAGGAACAGACCTGCTTTAAAAGCTACTATTTTTCATGCTGCACTAGGCCAAAGAACTGACACTGCACAGATACCAGTGACATCTGACAAACGAGGCCTTTGTTACTGACAAAAGAAAAATAATTATAAAGTCAAATATCAGAGCTCAGCTTGACCTCCCAGTGAAAAAAGGGCAAAGGGACCCTCACAGCCTTTTCCTTACGAATAAAACAATATTCAGTATGGAATTAAACTTCTGAGGTGAAGCATTTTTTTATGTACTTACAGAGTCGCAGGCAAACAACTACTGAAAACTGGAGGTAGAAAAGTATTCACAAAAGGTTAACTTCTTATCTGAGGCTAGTTTTCCTAGCTAATCTAGGCAAAGAGGCTCCTCCCAAAGTGAATAAGAGCATCTATATTCAGCTCCTGATCTAGATCATCAACTCGAAGAACCTCTGCGAACAGAGAAAATACACAGAAATTACTCTGTCCTAATTTAACTTAGATTGTGAATACTTTTCCTTACCTTCACCCTCACCAATTCCTTTACCTTTAAAGAGAAAAAGCACAGAAATCAAAATAGGGTGTTTTGTGTGGTGTATTTTTTAAAGAATCTTTTAAGTTAAGAAAACACATTGATCATTACTACAGGTATATTTAACTATACTACTGGTTCAGAATTTAGAAGAAAGAAAAACACCAAATCTGCCAAAAGGGTCAAATCTAGCCGTCCTTTTTTCACATCCTATGTTTATCCTCTTTCTCTTGGACTCAAAAATTTTTACTTAGGTAATCACTGCAAGATTACATTCTGTTAAATGTGCATGTATATTCTCCTCTATATGGATAGAAGCAAAATCAAATAGCAAAATCAATAGAGACATTCTGTTTGACAGATCTCCCAAGATCAGATAGATTGTACTGCTCCGTGTTAATTATCAAAGGTTCTGTTCTCCCAACAGCCAAGCAAAAAACACAGTGTGAGTCTGGTTAAATTGGCTGACATTTAAGCCAACAAAACAAATGAGCTGACTGGCAAAGCTTCTTGCTTTTGCTGTCAGACCCATAAACTGAAAGTCTTTATTCTCTTGAACTGGAAGGCAAAAACCAGAAGGTTACGTGAATGTAGCGCACACACTACCAACAAGCCATGGAACTTTCCATCTCAAAAGATATAATGAGCACGGGAAATAAAAAGCAATGTCTGTAATTTTACTAGCTTTGATTAATAAACATAAAGCCTTAATACAGCTTTCAGGAAAAAAAAATAAAATCTTAAAAGAAAAAAAAATGTATTTGTGTACACAAAGCTTGCTGCTCTCTAATACTGAGATTATTTTAGTGACAGATTTACAATGTTGAAGTCATCACTTCTGGGACCACCTTCCTCAGTCCTGAAAATAAGCCAGCCTTTGGAAGAAAACTGAGCAGAAAACCTTTTCTAGGCTCAAGAGGACAATGGGAGTTCTAACGCTGAAAAGCATCTGCAATCTTTTGAGAACCTGAGCAATTCTGTCAATAAAAGGCATGGACATTTAAAAACTAAAGGCTTGCTTCTCCCCGTCACGCCACAATTCAGGCACCAAATCAAAGCATCTCATCCTGCAGAACCTTCTCTCAACCTCCAGTGGCTCCCAGCCCAGCACCACCTCTCCTGTAAGCACCTGAACTTCCATGACCAGAGTCTTCAACACTTGCTGAGGCCTGTGCTCACAAAAAAGTTCTATTTACAACTCAAGACCTAAGGCAACAAAAAGCCTTCAAAGTTATTTCAGTATTCTTGAATCAAGCAACAAGAGAAACAACAAATACACCGTAACTACATAAACTAAGATAAAAACCAAAAACACTCTTGATTTGACTAAACAATGAACAGTGGAGTCGTACAAGTTTCTAAACAAAGTGAAAGAAAGGTTTTGGCCGCCTTCTCTTAAACCAGAAATTAGTTACACTGGGGAAGCTGTTGAAGAAGCCTTATCATGGCCTGCCTGGAAATCAACCACCAAGTGAGCTGTAACAAAGCTCACCCCAGGAAAAAACACTTTGTAATTATTAAAACTGTCAGCAAAACAAAGACCATTAAAAAAATAAATTTTCTATGGTTAACTGGTACAATCACTGTAAATTTACAGCTCACTTTTTTTTTCCTTCAAATGTCAAATGTTTGTGTTCATTACTTGTTGAACCTCAATACACGTTCTATGTAGTGTGAACACAAAAAACCCCAATCAAACAACCACCCACCAAACAACCCAGAGAGACGGGCCTTACTTTAAAACCTTCAAGGGAAAAGCAAACCAAACCCTTCCATAATTATTGCATGTATACATGTCCATGTATATGTAATATTAAAAAAATCAGAAATGGTTTAAAAACAGCAGCTTTGGATGCATTTCCCTTACACTTCTATGCTCATGCAGAAGGTAACTCACGAAAAAAAGCCAACAAGCAAACAAGAGAAACAAAGCTGTTTCACAGAAATAGAGGGCTCTGTTTTGTTGGTTTTTTTGAAAGCAAGCAAAATACAGCAACAAAGGAAGAATTTTCAACTAGCAAATAAGAGCCAGTATAAGCAGCATGGTACAGATCACGTTCTACAGCACTGACAATGCACATGTATACTTTTCCTACAAGTAATAGGCCACCAGATCTGATGCACTGAAGGCATTATATTGAGACACAAAACAAGACTTTAAGAAAAAACTGTGTGATAAAACAGACTCTTTGGCAATTTATTTGATGTACAAGATTTATCACTCTCTTCTGTATTCTGTATATTTCTAGAGATTTCTGATAATAATAAGCTGTGGTACAATTACTATTTCTGGAATAATAGAGAGATGCAATACCTTGGCTACAACTAAGAAAGTAACTACTGACAGAAACAACAGCCTAAACAAGTTTCTCATAGTCAGACTGAGTATGTGTAATACCTCCACTGAGATATTTTGAAGATAATTCCAAAGGGACAGTAAATAAACTCATTCTTGCAATAAACAACCCTTGAACTATGGTTCAAAAATTTGTCTGAATTAATTTATGGCTTTTTTTCTAAACTTATAAAACGTTCCTCTTCAGTATCTTTTAAAACCTCACAAATTACTGTCCTTTCTTGCCTTCTCCAATACTGCAATTGGTACAACTTCAGCGATTCCTCACTCACAAAAAAATCTCTGAACAATATGTCAATTACAAATTTTTCTGCTGTACTAATTTTTGCATAGCAGTCAAGATGTCCCAGCATGGGACCAATTTGTTCTGTTACAACATTCAGACAAATGTGGCTGCATCTGTCTGAAGTGTTCACACTGCCATTTAATGGTCAACTGGACAAGCACACATGCACCCTTTCAGTATCCACTGCCAAGGATACTAAACACAGAGGCGAAAGATGCTACTCCTAATGCAAATTATAATCTAGCTGACAACCTGGGAAAGAAAGGAGAGTTTTGACATACGTTTGCCGAGCGGCTTCACAAATAGTTCTGTTGGCAACAAAACGGTGGTGGCAATGTGTCCCTACAAGAAAGCATAAGCCTGCTTAAGCCCATTTAATACCTTCACGGAAGCAGAACACTCATCACCGGGGCACATAAAATGCAAGGTAAGACTGTCCTCAGTGGGAGCAGCGCAGTATCACTGTTGTGTACCAGAAAAGCAGCCTGAAAAAATGCAGTTTTTCCTTCAGCTTATTTAGCCTAGCTAAACAAAAACTGGTATCTGAAATAAATTCAATCTGTGAACAAAATAAAGGACAACAGCAAATGCTGTTACGGAAAGATGACACGGGAAAACAAGAACAAATGGATATGAAACAAAGTAAAAGCATTCAGCACAAGTGCCGTCATCCTCTGCAGCAGTTTTGGCCATTACAACTCCCACCACACAATAACCACAGGCAGATTCTTCTTTTTCTGTCTCTATACTCGTCCTGCAGCAACATCCCACTCTCAAATTAAATTGTCTTGCCAAGCCTCACAAAAGGTATTTTTCAGGATATTTTAAAGGAGTAGGAAAAGAAAAATGTACATCTTTGCTTAAACATACAAAGTAAGGCACCTGCCATACATCAAGCTGTCACAACTGTCACTGCTGGCTCAAAACCAAGGACCTTACATGGAGATCTGGAGACGGAAGATCTTCCTTGATCACTGGATGGCCCTCGCTCTTTGCCTGTGATAATTCTTCCCCGTGTGGCTTTTACACACAATCTTACGTACTGGTCTTCCCTCAGTAACTGAGACTGTCCAGACAAGGGTTCCCAAATTCTGGAACTACACCTAAATTACAAATATGTAATTTGGACAACTCTGGCAAATCAGTTTGAGATGCCGGTCCTCTGCCAGAGCAAACAAACAGTCCAGCACATCAAAGGACACTGCTCAAACTTTACATCACCTCTGAGGATAACCAGTTCTCAACCTGAGGGTATCCATGCAGGTTTTCTGGACCTTGAACAGAGATCAGTGGAACATTAAGGAAAAACAACAACAAAAAAGGCTATACAAAACTGAGACACCGCCAAGGTATCAGCTAGGTTCAGTGGAGACAAACAGCAATCAGTAAAAGTGGAAAAATACTTATCTGCAAGTAAATGGCAGATCAGTAAGACAGCATTAGTGTATAGGAAATCTGGGAAAGTAACCATTATTAATGTCAATCAATAACATTAGACCAGACATGGATAACTAGCAAACAAAACCTGAAAGACAAGTAGTCTCCAGATTTATTTATTTTAACAGAATTTAAAAAGGTAAATTAATTGTGACTAATACCAGGCAACACTGATACCATCAACAAAAGCAGGCACAGACACACAACAAAGCAGAATTTCCCTACGATCCTGCAAGCCACAGCTTAAAGCCAGAGCAGAGATAGGTGGATGTTTTATTATGAAATATCTGTAAAGAAGCAGTGAAAAGATCACACAATATGTACAGAGCACTGATCCTGAACACGCACTTGTGCTGGGCAGACCCATCTGTTCTCTTTTGTTTCTGGTAGAAGAAAGAGCTGAAATTTTACATTTGTCTTCAAAATAATTTCTTCTGAATTGCAAACACTATCATTCTGCTGCTGTTAGAGCCTGTGGCTTATGCAGTCACGTCCTGCCAAGGACTAACAGCGAGCCAATCCCTTCCACAGGAAACTAATTCCCATGCTGCATCTTAATCGTGCTGCAGAGGCTGATATTGCCACTGCTGTCAGTGACCTGGATAAAGCTGCCAAACTCAGATTTGTCACGCAAACAGAAAATGTTTTATGAAAAGGTAAATTTAAATCACTGCCTCTACAGAGGCTCCACATTCCCTGGAGAGTCTTACTTCAGCAGCATTTAATATAACAGTCTAATATAGATCCATACTGAAAATAAGTTTTTCACTTAAAGAAGTACTGAAGCAGTTTCACTATAAAATTCCAGGGGAGAAAAAAAGAGCCCTAACAGTTATTATAATGTTACCAGATGAGATAACCCTCAAAACAGTCCAGTGGAGTCAGAATAATGGAACAGTTTGGCTTGGAAGAGACCTTTAAATGTCATCTAGTCCAACCCCCTGCAGTGAGCAGGGACAATTTTAGTAGACCAAGTTGCTCAGAGCCCTGTCCACCCTGACCATGAATATCTCCAGGGATGGGGCCTCTACCACCTCTCTGTGCAACCTGTTCCAGTGATCTACCACCCTCATCACAAAAAAAAATTCTTCATCTAGTCTGAATTTACCTTCTTTTAGTTTAAAATCACTACCCCTTGTCCTACTGCTACAGGTTGAACTGAGTTGCTCAAGGATGCGTGGAAACCCCATTTCTCTACACCAAAAGAGCTGTCGAAGCTCCTCTAATTCTTTCCTCCCTTCTCCATTACAATCTTTCAGTAACTTGGTTTCCATAATGCATTTTTCTTTCCAAAATCTACGTGCTGGAATGAAGATAGATGTATTAGAAAATTCAGGTTAATGCAGCATTAACATTCAAAATTAGTATGGAAAGCTTAAGGGCAAAAGATGTTATGTTAGTAATTAATTTAGATATTTTACTTATTTATTTTTCTCACTAGCTATTTTGATATTTGTTCCGTAACCTCCTTTGGAAAACCCTGCTCTACCATGTTGTCTTTCAGCCTTCGAGATACAAAGTCCAATTGATGTTGTCTGTCCTCTCAAAAAGTAAAACGTTACATTATCATTGATTTAACATAAAGCCTATTTCTTCAAAATTTTAGGATATGCTTTTCTTTCACCAGACTACTGTTTTTATGTCAAGCTGCTCTTGAATTACCCCATCCAGCAGCCTCAGAAAACCATATTCTTTTGCCAAAATACTCTTTAAAATAATCTGTATTCTAAGGGAAGTTTCTCTCTGTTTTACCACACAAGTATGCTACTTTTTAACATATCCAAGTATGCTGCAGAGTAACCAGATGAATCCTCCCACTGCAGTTTATTTCATTATGATAACTAGGATCCATATGCTTGAAATTAAACAGTCCAAGAAGCTTCTGATTTTCACTTGTAGTACTTCTAATTCAGATCTATAGCTTTGTTTCTTTAAAATTAGTCTACATTTCTCTTTAATAAAAGGGAACACAAGAGAATGTCTTCACAAGAATTAGTCATCTATGCCGCATTAGTAATTTGTAAAAACACAAAATATTCAAGTACTATCATACTTAAATTTAAGTCGTGCATCTTGAATGCAGTTTCAGCACACCTGGTAACCAGATCTATCTGTGGAGTAAATAAAACGAGCTTTTAAACTGCTTTTATTATGAAAAAAGCAAATGTGGTTTGGTTAAGAAGTTTTCGTTAAAATTAATAACTTCTTTAAAATCCCTTCTAAGAGTCTCCTAACACAATTATTTAACGCTTACATTCTGGTGAAAGCTTCAGCATAACAGTCTGCCAAACTGATGCCATGAAGTGAGCTTTAATCTTTTATCTCCCTGGTCTCTACCTTTATAACAAGTCTTGAGAATGAAACTTCTCATCAGCTGAGCGGAAAACCAGAATGGCAGAGGCTTTCACTATTACTGTTTACTGCAGTAAACTAAAGGTTTCCTTCGCAGAAAGGCAAGATACACATGCAGAATTAGATACCTTTATGTTTGTGTTCAGTAACAATAAGCAAACTTTGCTTCTAACAAAGAAACTCTCATTTTAATGAAGGCCTGGTTATAGCAACCATACAACAGGGAAGCAGAAAAGTGACTTATTTCTGTCTACTAAACTGTACGTGCTTCCTTCAGCTGAATTGTTCAGAAGCACTCTCATTTCTGCCTTCTCCGATTTTAATCCCATGAAAGAAGCAGTTGGATTGCAGTCCAGTTGATAGCCTACCTAAAGGTATACTGTATATTCATATAGCAAAGTAAACTTGCATCTTCTTCTCAACATGGTACATGTAATATAGGTGTTTCCTCTAACAGTAATCCCACAGGCACTACCATTTCTTGCATCAGATGAGTCATTGGAACATGCCATACTCTTTGACTAAATTTACTAAAATTAAGAGCAAATTTGAGGTTCTTTTTCCAGATTCTATTAATTTTAGAATTATTAAATGAAGATATTAACTTTAAAAAAGTTACTACAGTCAAATACCGGTTGAATAAATTAATCTTGTGAACTTTCTTTTTTTTTTTGTTTTTAATTGTAATTTCAAACAATTGTGGCCATCTCACTGCCTCAAGAGCCTTTTGGGATATTCATACCTTCCATTCATCAGAGCTGGTGAAACTTATGACACCATTCCTTCACTGTCCATCTCTGATCCAGGTATGTCCCCAGCAGAGGTCACGAGGAATACTTTTTGAAGGGATTTTAACCAGGGTGCCATGGAGACAGTATTTAAAATAAGCACTTCTGACAATCTAGGGATTTCCTGACTCTTCCAGGTGATCTTCATTGCCTCAGTGGTTCAGTAATTCAGGTTCTTCTATGGTGACCACAGACTAAGATCCTTTGCCAAAGGAGGACTAGAGGTTGACACTCTCCTCTTTCCTTTACCTGGTCAGGCATGCATAAACTTGCCTTCCACATAATAAAGAACCACCACTGTTCGTTTGGGGTTTTTTTTTCATTTCCTTCCTTTCTCTACCGCAGTCAGTAACTCCTTAGCTTGAACTTCCTCAAGATCATCTTATCTTAAGTTACTTTCTCTGCTGCATGCATAACACAAGTGAGCCAACTTCACCAGGCAGGTAAGGAGGTACTACAGACACTTCTACAGTCAGTTCTGTTAATTCTTAAGACTATCCCAGCAACTGTACTTTCCACCTCTGTGACTGCATTCTTACTGGAGAGGCTCCAACAAAATGCAGATGAAGTGCTCAAGACATCAACTGAATTATGTACGCCATAACAGAATCCACCACAGAACTAGAACAATGTGATAATATAGTAAAATGATGAATGATTACAAAATTGTTTCAGAAACCAAGAGAGCTTTATAGGTCTTCACAACTTATCTGGCTCTGCCATTGGAAGCAGGGTCCAAAATAACAACAAAGAAAGAAAAAACAGATTTGTTATACAATTAATGAAGTATTTCCCTTCTGAATTCATGAACTTTATTGAGAAAAGAGCTGTGGGAGACATGATGATGGCAGCAAATGTGGCAGGCATGAAGTGCCTTCCTTCTGACTAAAATTGCAGTAGAAGCACATTCACTTCTGTGCTAAAAAATATAAAACATACTCAAGTAAATGAAAGCAAAAGTGGCTTCCAAGAATCAAAACTGAATTTGCTAAATTACAGAGGGGTTGTTAAAAAAACCTGCAATTTTCACAGAAGTAACAAGTAAAAATATATATTGTCTTGGTATATGGTTACTGAAACCAAACGGACATAAAAGAAACTGATACAAAAATATCATACAGAAATCTTGGAAGGTGGCAAGCAACCAAGTAAACATACAAGAACTGCACAGGTTTTAGAGATCAAAACTCAACCCTAACCTCATTTTCATGATTACTGTTTAATAGCTCAACCTGTACTTTGCTGTCCACATTATAATTTATATAAAAACTCCTTCAATTGTGTGTCCAGCTTATCAGTCTTCAGTTACATTAAAGCATATGAGCTATGGAATAGAAATTATATTCTATCACCATACAGCCCTAGGGAAAAAAAAAACCATTATTATCAGCTACTTTCATTGCTAGTATCCTACCAATATTTACCAAAAAAGACTGTTAGCAAATTACATGTCAGAAGCAGTACATACAAGCTTGCTTTTGCTAGGGAAGTTACTTCAGAATATATGATTTTAAAAGTTAGAGCAAAGCAACTTTTAAGGCTAAAAATACATTATCTTCTCATGATAAAGCAACTAGGGCCACTGGAGAATGAAGCATCAGCAAGGAACTGCAATGGGCAATGAATGACAGACACAAATTATGAAATGACAGGAGGAGAAACTGAGGTAGAGACTCAAGGTAATTGCAAGAAAAGCAGCAAGAGAAAGGACTGGAGTAAGCTGTATGTAACAAATTCTCTCGCCAATAAAAAGAGAAAATTATGACAGAGACTTGCTGTACATCTCAAGACAGTAAACGGGGTACTGGGCTGCCTAACTGCTAGATCAAACCTCTACACATCTACACAATGCAGAGCACCCAAGCTCTCAGACTTCTCGGTATGAGTAAGTGCAATTCTGTCCCAAACCTACCCTGAACAGAGTATCAGCTGTCCCACCACAGCCACCATAAAGCTGAAAAGCAGCATTGTTGCATGCTCTGATCAGTCAACAGAAGTGTTATTATTTGCTTACACTTCATCTGGATCACGTTTGTACTGATGCGTGATCCCACGGTGAGAGTCGTGAACAAATCTGCTATTGCTAGAGATGAAGCTGTGATCCAAGGTACAGGCGCCCACATAAAACCAGCTGTACAGACAGCTTTCCAGAGCAAAACAGCAACCAAAACCCCTCACAGCCATTAAACTATCTTATTTCAGGCAGCAGAGAAATGTTTTCAAAAAGTCCAATTATGGGTCAATATTCTTGCTTTATTATTTAGCTCAAAGAAATCTTTTCCACCATTACTTGATTTAGTTTTGTTGGTTGTTTTTTTTTTTGTCTAATTACTCTCTGAAGACATAAAGACTCCTATCAAATTCCAGGAGAACCATTAGGCCAACATAATACGCCTCAGAGACTAAAAGGCTTGCTTTAAATTTCACTTGTGAATGAAACTTCTCCAAAATTTTTGTCAGCTCAAGTTGGTTTATAGTAAAACATGAAATTTTCTAGTTTCCAAACCTCCATTTTCCCAGTTCTCATGCATTTTTCAAGAAATAAAAGTTTAAGAACCACACCTATTACCCCACAGGACCACGCTGATACTAAAGCTTTGTCTTACATAGGAGCAAGAATTGAAGCATTCAGTCAAGATACCATTCTCCTCTTTACTCAATGCTGTAATTATTATTTTTTTGTTAACTTTGCAAAATTAGCCAGATATCTACAAAGTGTCTAGTCTCAAGAGCTTGTTCCTTCAGAATTGACTCCTAAAAAGGACATGCAAGAGTAAAGGATCAAGTTTGGGTTAGTCTGTAGTTGTGAAGTCTTCTTATAAAAATAACACAAGAAAGGTTGAAGATTTATCATCACTTCAGCACTATCACAAAATATGCTAATTATCTGCCACATCCACTTAGTGAACCCTTCAGTGGCTATGGCAGGTTTTAATCTTTAAAGGGAATGAGACACAACATCTCCAGAGCTTCAAAGATCTCTGGTTCCCTTTATGGTACACAGGAAGCCTTAAGTCAATGTAGTGACACTACCCGAAAATCATTTGAACATTTAGTCAAAGAATGATGCCTACTGAGACCACAGGAATTGGTCTAAGTCCTGAGAGACACAAATAGATGACACAAGCTCTATTCTGGTACTCTCTTCACTTATCCCATCCTCAAAGAAGTGGAAAGACCAAAAGTATGATGAAACCAGAAGTTGAGCCATGAGAAACTGAAGTAAAGAACAAAGTCTATGAACAGATTTATCAAAAGTCCTCAAAATCCAAAAAGAAAACTTATTTTAATTCAGAAATGAGATAATATTCAAAATGGCTCTTGAACAGAATTGATTGTAACTCATCCCCTGCAGGTAGACCAACAACTATTTATTTCCTTTTCAGAAACAGCAAAAGACACGTACTGTGATTTAACTGAGGATGCTATCATGAGAACAAATGACAACTGTTGCACAGAAAGAGATCAGTATGTAAATGTCTTTCTTATACAGTCTAGCTAACTTTTTCAGTGTATGGTGCAAAAATATTTACTACTTTTATAAAAATCAGGTATATCTTAAAGCAAAGACAAACCACTCTTAAGTTATGAATTCAGTTTTAATATCATGGGTTCTGCTGCTTTTGAACAGCCTGCTCTGAAAGATTTTGTGTTGTTCTAGTCTATGTTTTTAAAACCACTTTTCCTTGCCCATCAAATTAGGGTAGTCCTTTCAACTCTGAAGTAGATCACTAGCCACCCATTACTCTGCCATCTCCGTTCAGCCTCTTAGCCTAGATGGTCAATTTAAATTTCATGCAGCTGAAACTATTCAAGTAAAAATACTGGAGTGTGCTATTATTTCTAATTATCTTGTACTCGGCATAGCAGTTTCTTAAATTTAAAATAGCTCCAGAAAAAAAAGAAGTTGAGTGACTCAGCCAATTTGACAGAAAGGTTTGATATTTTACATAAATCAGAGTTGTCACAATGCATATTCGTATCTGGTTTTGAAGCAATTACAATTAAAATTTTCAATACAATAAACTACTAACTTGCAATATTTTTCCTTAATCTCTAAAATAAGAAAAATACACTAACAGCTACACAATAACACAGTACTTAAGCCTAAATATTAATGACAGAATTGATTTCTTGTGAGCAAAAAAAGATTATTCTTTACTATGAAAAGGCTATAAGCTACAGACAAAGGCTACATGGTGACCGGTGTTGGTTCTTCCGTTCGCTTTCTCAATGCTTAACATTTCTTAAAAATTATTTTAACTTCAGTGAGCAGCAAGAGATCAAACAAGACTGCTTAGATACTACTTAGGAATAAACGTATTACTTGTGAAAGTGTAGTTATTTAAGATATTTGCACTATTTGACTATATATAAGAGCAGGTATGGCCAAAACAGAATGGAAAAAAATGTTGCAGATCAGTGGGACAGGTTGCCCAGAGAGGTGGTGGATGCCTCATCCCTGGAGATATTCAAGGTCAGGCTTGATGGGGCTCTGAGTGACCTGATCTTGTAACACTGTCCCTGCTCACTGCAGGGGGGTTGAACTGGATGATCTTTAAAGATCCCTTCCAACCCAATACATTCTATGGTTCTATGATATAGAGATACAGACACATTAAACAGCTACCTGGTGCTTTCATCCCTGAATGTGGACAGTCTCATCATTTTCCTCCAAATGGATAAATTTAACAAGAAAAACATTAACATGAACATGAAAAAAAAACCCCAAAACTCCTTCCATTGTATTTGCTTGGCTACTGTTGAGAAGCACACAATCCACAATCAGTACTTCTGGAAAGAAAATAATTGTAAACAATATTCCTATATACTAATCTTCGAAGAAGAATTTGCTCTGGACAAATGTGCGTAGCAATCTTCAGTTCTCTGTAGGGATCATTCAGGTCATGCAGTGCACAAATTTGGATTCTATGCTGGGATGAAAAATTTGCAAGGAATTGAAACCTGAAACACATTCAGAATAGTGAAGCACCAAAACCAAACAAGGAACAGTATAAAATCATCAGTAAGTCATAAGTACGGAAGCATACCCATTTTTCCTGTCAATTTTTAGGACAGTTTACCTTGCCACAGATTCAAATAAAATCCTGATATCAAAGCACACCACATGAACTTGGTTTGAGAACCCATTTTTCCATCTTATTCCACATTATCTAATCTATTATTATCTTGTGTAATAGCGTAATCAAATACTAAAGCCATATTCAGAAAGTCACATCTTGCTATTCTAACAATGGAAGTAAGTAAATGCATTTTACAGTTGCTTCTGGTCTGATCCAGATTCCATTATGATGGACACTGCTCAGATAAGGGTTTTCAGAATCCTGAGTATGCCTTAGAGGTAGAGGGATTTTTGTGTGTTTGTTTTTCTCTCTCCTCCTTTTTTTTAAAAAATAAAAGTATCAAAAAAGGAAAATGTGAAAGCTCTTGCAAACTGCATGCAAGATGAATCTGGCTCTGAAGTATTAACAGTAACAAAAAACCCCCCTTAAATAACCCCTCAAACCTTTTAAGCAAAATAAGAATGAACACTGGCAATGGATTTAGTCTTTTAACCCTCCATGAGCACTACAGAATCAAAAGTCTTATGCTCAAGATCAGACTGTCTTGTTTAACTACATGTGTTTAAAAGACCATATAAGAATGCCTTTACAAAATCCACACCACTACGGCAGCATAGTTTAAAAATATTCTCCTTATGTAAGTGTACTTTAATATGCATTTCTGCTATTTAGTTCACTCTTCCTTGTGTGTCACAGCTTATTTCTGATTGCAATAGATACGTGAGACTTTAGTCCTGCTCTGCCCAGGGTAACCCTTCTACATGCAAAGAAACAGATACAGGCAAATAAGCAAAGTCACAATGATCTGAAATCTGAAGACGAAAACAGTCATTTATGACTAAGTGTTCTACTGAAAGCACCAGAAATGACCAACAATAAAGCTGAAATCTTGACAAATACTTTCAATACTGTTTTTCCTCTTTTAGTATTGATTTTTACAATTTCCACTTTCAGGCTAGGCTAAAGTTTAAGCATTGCCTACAATTTTTATTATAAATTAAAATATTCAACATAGCACATTTACAATGAGAAATTGCCAAAAAACTGAAAGACTTTCACAGATCCATTTTTAATGTTCAGAGATGCTGAGTGAATTACGTAAGAAATCCTATCCTTCTCAGGATACGTAAGAAATACGTAACAAATCATATCATTTTTCTGAATTTCCAAACTTGAGTCACGTTAATTATAGTGAAGAAAAGCTGATGAGCAGGTATCACAGAAAATATATACACAATCAAGTCCTCTAAAAAATAAAGATCACATTTGCTTTAGCTTTTCTGGCTAAACTCTAATTTGCATACCAATTGCAAATCTAAAATACACAAATGTTACACCTTAACCTTCAGAGTAATCTGAATCCAAACAAATAAACTTCATACTCTTCACACTTCAAAATCCATTACTTTTTCTTCCCTCTCTATTTTTGATGGGTATTATTTGTCTTTTCCATATGAACTTCTACTTCAATTGTGCCACTAGACTGACAACATGAAAGTCAAATAATGCTAACAGTCATTGTACTTGTGGACACCTGCTGTCTATTAAAGAAAGAAAGAAGAGATTAATAACAAAAGAAATAAAATAAAGAAATAAAGAAGAAAAAAACGCAGAAGTGACTTCCTGAAAACCAATGATCTGACTTTCTATGTGCAAAAAAAAGAGGGCCTTGTCTAAACGCAAGAAGTTGCAAGCACTTTTCTAGCTCAGCAAAGTGTCAGTAATGCCACACAACCTGTTTTATAACATAACTCTTACTGATGATTCAAACAGAGATCGTGACCACTTAAGCTCATACACTGAACACACAAGGAAGTTATAAGCTGTCTACCCCCACAAGAAAAAAAAAACTACTAGCACGATAGCACCAGAACAAAAGGAGTATTACAAGGACTGTCAAATATTGTTTTCCATAAAGCATTCTGTTACTGTGTATTTCAGTACTGACAGTGGAATACTCTTACTTTAATTCTGAAAACTCTTAACATGACAACCAGTGATAACAATCCAACAAAACAGTTTCCAAACAAGCTCCTACTTCACACAGCCTCAGCAAACATCGCAACTTCAGCATGACCTGGACTATTTTTATTCTGTGTATTTAGACTGTATTTTCAATTTGTATAGCAAATTCTTGGGGTGAGGGGGAAAATAAACATTCACTGATCACTTGCAATCCCAGACCAAGAAACAGATTAACTGCTGAAAAAACATTTACTCCAGTCACTGAACATTAAAGTTAAATGGAATGTGAAGTAGAAGGGAAAGGTTTTTAACCTGCGGGGAACAAAACACTTCAAGTCATGGAGCGAGCTGACTGGAAGACTTCACAGAAAGTTTCATACCATTTTTTGCAACTAACTCCACCAAACTGCTACTGTCGGTAGCAGTATGCAAAGCAATTACTTTGTAGCTGGCTCAGGTATCGCTGCTGCTGTGACTGCAGTGCAGACAGAGGCCAAGATAATGAAAAAGATACGCAAGCCAGCACCTCAGCGTTGCGACAAACTACTTCCTCTCTTGGTTTAGTTTGAAGCATCGCTACCCATACTGTCCTTGCAATACGCCAAAGCACAAACAGAATTGCAAGTTTTCACAGCTTAGGTTTTTACTAAGTTTTAGAAGTGCCTTGGACTCTTGCTGTGAGGCAATCAAGGTATCAGGTGCAACTGCTTCTGAATTGCAGATAGCTTTCCACTTCGAAATGCTTTAATCAAATGCGTAACACCAAGACATGCTACCCAGTCCAAGTACAAGCAGGTAACCTATGTGGAAATGTTCTCCGCCCAGCAACATCAATGGTGCCTGGCCCCCTAAAGATACCACTACCAAGAAAAGAATTATTTTTTCACTGAAAATCTAAAGAAAGAATAGCTATCTTACAGAATCAGAGATTAACCTGGCCTATTTCTTCTTCAACTTCTTTTAATTTTAGCCTCTATCACTGTCTAATTTTCTCTCTTTTTTTTCCCCGCGTGTAGGAGGATACCCTACCGCCCTCTGACAAAAGAGATGGTAGGAGGCAGCAATTACTAATGAACTGGCAAGACAAGCTCTTCATTATAAAGCAAGAATTTAAGATAATCTGACTAAGGACAGAAATACCCACACTTTCCTTTGGTGGCAATAAGGATGAAAATACATTTTGGACTCCCCAAGAGCTCAGAATGATGCTTCTGCCGTCTCATCTCTCACATGCAGGAAATCTGGGTAAGAAAGCACAAATGCTTGTACGTGTATTCAGAGCATGTTTTCCAGGCTCATACCAATTAGTTCCTTCCCTTCTGTTTCCTATCACTGGAATAAAAACATTGGGAAAGATCCAAATAATGACATTTTGACAGCAAAAAAGCAAAGGCATTCAAACATTAACGAGGCAAATCCGAAACAAACCAAGCATGGAGGCACCTCTTTTCCCAACACCCAATTCCCCATGATATGCTTCCATCAACTCTAATCAGCTCCTTAACGAAGATCATACGTTTCCCACACGCAACATAAATCCTCTAGACACAGATCAGTGACCTTCCCAAGCATCAGTGTGCACCTGGAATAAGTTTGAAGAACTTTATGGAGTGTTAGAGACTAGGAAAAAAAAAAAATAGAGCAAACGTAATTATATGCAGCTTGCATGCCTACACATGTACAAGATCTCAGACTCACGTCAAGAACAGGACTCTTGCTGATACATTTATATTGCACCTGCTAAAGCGATGCCTGAAAAGTACCTTCTCCCTTCAACAGGGAACAAATTAACATATTTGCACATTTAACTTTGGAACTGAAGTAACTAAATATACAACTACCTGACAATCTGCTAAAAAAAGCTCTAAATTTTGAATTTGAAAGATTTTTAAATTAGCATGAAATTTACTACTAGTCCCATATTAGACATCAGAGGAGGAAAAAAAAAAAATCAGAGTTCACATACTGAATGTCAGAGACTCGCACACAGTCAGGATGCCCTAGGGATGAGACTGACTGATCCACATGAGCTGTCCTTCCTGCCAACATCCATCTTCCACATCTCTTGATCACTTTAACAAGACTCTACAATAAAAATCCCTATCATCCCATTAAAGAATCTCCTATCTACAGGATTAATATAATTAACATTGATTTGGTTTTCAAATATATATATTTATCATTAAGTTTCTATGTTAAACACTCAAATCTGATTTACAAAGCAAAGCAAGGTTGGGAACAATGCTTTTTAAGCCTACTCTTGTCACACTTACTCTCTGTTGTAATAAATATGCGCAACATTAGTCCAAAGTCAGACAGACCAGGCATCCTGCTTCTTTCCAGGCTATGTTAGCTCCTGCTTACCATTCAAATGCAACAGCGTAAGAGACAAGTAAGAAAGCCAAGCAGAAGAGACTTTTAGTTGATTTGACATTCCAATATAAAGAAAATGAACCTTTTAAAGACTCATATGTATCCCAGCAAGATGATGTATATATCAATAAAGAGCAGGTCAGACTAAACTTTTATTTAGTAGAACAAACAGAGCTTTGGGGAAAAAACTCAAATTGGAATCTAAAGGCTACTAAACTAAGTTACATACATGAGGCACTGCAACGCAGTTGGTAAAAGCAGAGGCCAAGAATGGTTTTTTTTTTAAGCCAAATCTGATAATTTCTGAACACCTGAAATATACCCTACATCTTGTATAGTCTCTTTAAAATACAACTATATTTTCTTCACATTAATACAAAGCAAACTGAACATCAAAAAAATAAGGGGAGTAAAGAATCAAAACAGAGACACTGCCTTTTATATTAGCAAGAAGCCTTACTAAGCTTTCCGTTCTCAAGTGTAGCAAAAATGCATCCAATTGCAATGTATGTACTATGTTCAGTACTATGCTGAACCTCTCAGATCCGAACACTCAGTCTTCACAACAAAATAAAAGCAAGAGTAAGGATCAAAGTTTTTTCTACCAGTACTTCATTTCTACTGCAGTTCACATCTTGCAGTTCACCAGCAAAATTCTTACTGAATATGTTTCCCTAAGACAACTTAATAAGCTCGAAAAACAGCTTGTTTTGTTATGATTCACAGGATTGACATCATTCGTTTCACAATTTATTATGACACCTGAGAAAATATGTTTTAATTATGTACCATCCTAACCGACATTCAGTAAAACATGATGAGGATATGAAGGGTAAAGCGCAGAATAAATGTTTCTTATTAATTAGGCTTGTAATGAACAGGTGTCATGTGATCACTTAATTTATGACCAGTGTCAAAGTATCCTCCATGAGAATTTCCTAATTTAGTCACCAAGTCAACTGGAAGACCTAACCATCTCCCCTCGTAGTGTAAACACCGCACGCACTTTGCAGAGCATCTTGGAGGACAAACTGAAAACGTGCCATTTTTTGGAATGTATGTGTTTGGTGAACAGCAGTTCAACACATTAATGTTTAGGTCAACAAGCATATGCAGCAGACAGCTCCACAGCAAATAACCAACATAAGAGGAGGAGATGACTAATCATGAACTCCTCTAAATGGCATTAAATTAAGCTGCCACTCAGAGAGGAAAGCACTGTGTATTTACCACCCTGTTTGCAGTCCTATGGTGTGAACTCTCCTCTGGTAAAGTCTGCAGAGCAGGAAAGCTGCTCTGGAGCAGCAGGCAATGGAAAGAGCCACCTTTCTCCTCCAACCTCATGACCACCACATTGCATAGGAAAAAAGCACAGCACGGGGACGAGGCTAAAACAAGTGGAGTTAGTGTTATACATGGCCATTTCCAGTTTATTTTTTCAAAAGTCTACCTTTATTTTCAACCTCGTGTACAGCGCAACAGGTGAAAAAAAGAATTAAGCTGGTTCAGTTTCAGCACAGCCTGGTACTGAACACATGCAAACCTATCCTGACTATTTATATATGCAGACATTTACCAGAGTTGGCTTACACTTTTTCCACTGGATTTGTAGAATAGGAGGGAATAATGCCAGGCACAAATCCCCAGTTCAAGAACCCTTTTTAAGGGTACCAAAGCAAAGGTTTTGTTTGTGTCTCACATCACAACTTTTTGAACTATAAATAAATGTCAGAAGAACACAGATTTAGTAGCTTTTCTACGACCTGGTAGAGTTAACTAAGAAAATATCTTTCCACAAAAGAATCCCATCCTGTCATGGTTCAGGGCTGGGCTGGCCACTAAATCCTGGACAGATGCTCTCTATTAATCACTAAATAGAAAATTAGTTCTATTTAGCTCAAAACAGGCCACATTCATATTGGTATATAATCTAGGCAGCAACGACTTTTGGAGGTGACAGTAAATACATATTCACTTTAAAGCTTTTTTAATCTGAAACTGCAACTTCTTTTTATCCTTAAAGCAGGCATAGCACTAACAGGTGAAATATTCACCCTGCAAATGAATGTTCCTTCCCCTATAGATCCCCAATATACTCAACCTAATCCTTTTGTTAGAGACAGAAACCTTAATCTTGGTACCAACTAAGTTTTTATAGAGTGCAAGTCTGTCAACTAGGAAGACCAAATGACCAAGTCAATGAGAATACAGACAGGAGAGGAAACACAGGAATTTACCAAATATTGCTCTTAGAAAGAAGATAATGCAGCGATTTAAGATGTTTTTCTGAGCTTTAACACAGCAAGCCAGTTTTATCATTACAGAATGCACCCACTGGAGCCACCAGAGGAGGAGTGATGGTGACCACATCCCTCTCCCTGGCACAGTCAGGCTAAAAAAGAGCCTGGTCCCCACCATGCCCTGACCCTTGTCAGCTTTTCAGCATCTGGGGCAGCAATGCCGGTTGCAGCTACCTATGCTCCTAGAGAGGCACAACCTTTTGTTTTTAATTCGAATTATTTATGTTGAGGTGGTTGCATAAATAAAAACACCTTGAAGCTGTTACTATTTTCATTAAACGATCCTAAATTACAGTGCATCATCTCAATACACACTATATCACATGCTACAGATCAGGTTAATTTTAGCACTGTACACCATTTCCTACAAAGCAAGTTCGCTTCTCCCTTTAAAATAAACAATTAACTTTGAATAATTACAAAGAGCTGTTAAAAAGCAACCTTCTCTTTTAACCCTACTAAATGATTAATACTGCTGTTTTGAGACAGGATGTCTCAATTTTAAAGAGTTTCACTATCAGAACAGTATTTTAATTGATTTAGTGCTTGTATTAAACTTCTACTTTAGCATGACAGATTTGAATATTTATTCACATAGTGGATCATTTCAGAAAGGGGTCCACATACGGCCCGTGCAGTCAAGAATGTAAACACGTAGCTATTGCTGATGACAGCATCTAGGTCTTAAGAGAATTCATTTACTCTCTCAAGTGCTGCTAGACAATTCTGTGTAATGAGCAGTGAAAATACTGAATAAAGTATTTATGATTTACACAGTATAAAGCACAGTCTGATATGCCAGACATGCATTTATAATATGCCCATCGTACATTAACTCATCATGAAGTGTGCAACAAAGGTAACTGCAAAAATCGCTTACAGAACATGCTCTTGCACGCATGAAGAAAATGAGGTTGCATTTCTTTACATCTCATTTGCTATGTACAAATTTCACCCAGCCATAAAACTGCAATTTTAATCTCCTCCTCTCAATATATGTGAATGCTTCACTAAAGAAATACCTGAAACGTTCACAGTTGCATCTTTCAAGTAAAGATGGTTCCAAATTTTCAGTAGTCCAAAAGACAAACTAAATCTAAAAATGGGTCACGTTTATTAAAGTTACTTCCAGCTCTCTTGAACAAAATATACCAAGGCCTATGGTACAGAAAGCCTACTAATGCTTATTATAACCCTAAATACCTTCTGTTTTCCACAAGGTCATAATGGCCTTCTATCCATCAGCTGCCTTCTGTTTTCTATGAATTTAAATAACATTTAGCAGAGATCATGTTTTCTCTTTTTATTTGTTTGAATTTAGAGTCTGACTGCATACCACTTTAAACTAAATTCAACATCTAAAAAAAGCTTCAGTGTAATAGATAGGCTGTCTCTGAGTAGTGTCTCAAAATGACACAATGAAATTGTTCTTCAGGGCAATCTTCTGTTGTTGTCAAACACAGCTTCCCCATTCCAGGAAATTATGCAAGGTAGAAGAAATACACATAATCAATTTCAAGCAGATTTAATCAATTTTATGTATATTTCAGATGAAGACTCCAGCCTTCATCAATACTATTAAGAGCATACATACCAGCAGACTTCCAAACAGGATCTACGAAACAAATTAAAGCCCGTATTATACATTGTGTTATACTGTAGAAAAATGAATAGCTCTCAATATTGTATTCCTGCGTAACTGAAACATCATTATGCTTTTAAAATCAAACATTTAAAATAAATCAAACAAAAAATTAAGCAAAGTTACAGATCAGAAGCTACAAATTTGAAACTTTACTACAGCAATACAAATTCCTACATCTGATCTCATGGAATTATTTGAGTAAAGAAATTTCTGCATCGCATATGTAGGAAAGACAGAAAAGAGTAAGGAAAACCTGAGCTGATAATAAGATCCTACTTTGCCACTCAGTAATCCTGGACACTTGAAGTAACAAAAATATTAACTTTACCATCTGATGAGCAAAGCAGAAAAAAAGTATCGTAAGGGCTCTTAAAAAAATTCTAAAATTAAATTTTAAAAAATTTCTAAAATTCAAATTCAAATATTAATAATTTCTAGTAGCATCCAAATTACTAAAAAAAAAAAAAGGACAAAAAACAGGTAAGCTGCAAAGATTTAGGTGTATAAAAATGTCCAACAACAATATAGCAGCATGCCTCTTGTGATGCTCCCTACTAACATTTTTCAGGAAACACAGCACTTTCCAAATTATCTATGAACAAAAAAAAACAACCCTAAATTAGAAATTAAGGAGGAAAGCTGCTTTTTGCCTTTAGGAAGTTTAAACCTTATTAGTGGAATTCCCTGTATTTAACTTTCCTACACCTAGAGCTTCAAGGTATTTTAAAAAACCAACAACTTGTACAAGGCATTTCACAGCATATTTTTGAGACCAGCACTCCATTCGTGGGTACAGAGGCAGAGAAGTGAACAGCATTCTACCAAAGTGCTGGTCAATGAAAAACTGTGGTAGAACTATGGGTAAGATGAAACTGCCATCACTACAAGACAACGGATTCGGACACATGAAACATTTCTTAGCTCCAATTCAATCTTTGTCATAAAATTTTTGATGCTGCAGAGCACGTGTTTGAGACCAAAAAACAGCACCATCCAGTAATCACTTCTAGCTTTTCTATATTTGTCTATATTATTTATTATATTTAATTCTATTATTTAGTTATGTTATTTTCTGTATTATTCAATCTACAGCATTTCATGACTGGAATTTTAAAAAAAACCTGAATACCTAGGTATATCCCTATGGCCTACTAAAGTTCAAAAGGTTTAATTATCCTTACAACATATAATCAGCATGTATCATGAATAATACTGCACACAGCCTCTCTCAAAGAAAACCTGCAGTACAGGGATCTAAGAGCAGATTTACATACGCTGTGTTTCACCACATAAACACAGATGTCTGGCTTTTTAGATCAAAATACTGTTGATAGCACAGACGGCAAAGCCCTGAGACAACCCCTAGGCCTTCCTCTGGCTTAAAACCAAACCAAAACAAAAAACCCACCAGATTTACAGTATTTCACAAGAGTGCACTCCAGTAATTCCCAATTTTGGATGCAGCATGCCAAAATGCCATGCCCTACCTGTAAAGCTCTCCTTTAGTCCTAGCTTTGCACTCCTTCCCTCACCTCCAAAACCTGAATTTGCCCCCTTTGCTACCCAACAAAACCATTGCTAACCCCTAGGCTTCGTTCAAAAATGCAGCAAAGCTTCTCATTTGAGGAGGGGAAAGGGACAATATTAAAAAGTTCACCTCTGTGCTGCAAAACAGGGCACAGCTTCTCTGTATTTCAAATTGCTTCATCAAAAAGCTTCCTAGAGTTTATGATAAAGAGCCACGATAACCCATTCCAGTGGAGTAATATTACTACCTACTAGAAAAAGCAGGGCTTGTGCACGCTGTGGAAGCAGCTTTGTCGAGAGTTAAACAAGATGAAAGGACCATCATAAATGTCTCCCCCTTTTGAACAAAACAGAACACGTTATCTTTCCCAAGCCTCTTATGATCACAGACAGACAAATATTTTAAAAATAGAACATAAGACAAATAACGTGGAAACTACCACAAATAACTTTGAAAGGTTATTAACCCACATAATTTTCTTTATCCCTATTAAAACTCTGGATACAAGGGAAAAATATTCTATTATGTCACTAGGATCCACTAACAGTTAAATATATTACCTTTAAGGTGTGGTTCCTCTCATGAAAGTGACTATGCAGAAAAGGAATTTTCTCTGTCAACAATTTTGCTTCCTGTGCTTTATCAGAGCTTTGAGAGGTTTTTTTCCCTCCTTAAGTGACAGAGACCTTTGTTTTGTTTGGGTTTTTTTAATAGCCTACTCCTGGAAGCTCTGTATACCCAATGCAGTTAAGAGAGAATACTCCCTGTAGAAGACAGTCACCAGGACCGCTCTCCAAGTCTGTGTTTCAGGCCTGTCTGGAAGCAGCGAGGTTACCTATGTTAGTTCTGTCTGATGTATGGCTGGAAAAGGCACCAGTGCAATTACTCAGTCTGAGACACAAAGCATTAAAGCAGGTTAAATAGTACAGGATAGATTCATTTACACTGGTGTAAAAACACTGAGCGCAAGATACCACATAGCCATAGAAAAGGGTAAACCTACCCCACCATGTTAGTATAAAGCGGGCTTACCAGAATTTTACAGATGCACCATCTTCGCTTCTCTAGTTGTTTCTTACAACGTTTAGCAGAATCTATACCACTCGGCTTTCAGATATTGTTGGGGTATTATTTCTGTTAACGCGTCTCTGCAGCCAATGCTGTTAAGGCCGATTTTCAAAACATCCTCAGTGCTTGCACCCTGAAGATTAGTATCTCAAGTTAAGCAATCAAAAAATTGACATAATCCATCCCTACATGCCTCTTTAGCTAGTGATGCACCACTTTCTATGAAAACTGGCCAATGTCACTATGAAAAAACTGTTGCAGTTCTATCCTAAACTAACATCTTCAATAGGTTATCTAAATCAGCCTAAAACTTGGCAAATAACATCAACCTACCCAAGGAAATCATTCTCTATATACAAGTAAAACAGAGATTTCACATCCTATCTTCCAAGCAAGAACAAAAAACAAATTCTGAATCCAGAAACAATTTCAGTTACCAAGAGCAGATATGACAATCCAATCAAGCAAAGGTGCAAATTTACAACTAACTTGATGAAGTGTAGTGTCATTAAAAAGTGAATAATGAATATCAAATGCAGGTGCACTATGTGTTCAAATCCTTCACTAGGCTTATTTCATCATGAGGCATATATATATTCTAAGAACCAGATTCTCAAAATACAACAAAATCATTTTTATTTGTCCTTGCAACCCTAGTTTCTGAAATTGCCACAAGACATAAAATGAAAACAGAACATTCAGCAACTTATTTAATGTTAAAATATACCATCACTACTACTCATACAACTGGGATTTTAACTCATGCTAAGCAAAAGTGAGGAATAAAGAAAAATCTGCCCGTTTTCTTGCTTACATTTTGAAGACCCAATTGCATAAATTGGGAGGGGGGGGTTCACACTATTCATCTTCATGCACTTAGGAGAAAGCTTCATACCAGTTCTGGGGTTCATCAACAGTCTCTCGCCACCAGTAAGAAAATGCCTGGCTCCATCCCCCAGCCACCCTCTCTTCCTTCGTTACCATCAACCACGCTACTCCTGCCTGCTCTCTGCCCTCCAGTCCTTTCCAGATAGCAATGGAAACCTGCTCAGTTTACCGATGCAGCAAAAATTATTCTGAAGCAAGCACTTAATTCAGCTTGAACTGTAATGTTGCCATACAAAAACAATGCCCGTGACAGGCTCCCTCCAAGGTAAATGTGGAAAGAGAGGCAGCTCTATATTAAGATCTTTGGATTATGCTCTAAACTTGTTTCTCTCTACTGATTATAGAGATAAGCATTTTTTTAAAAAAGGCAAAACTCAAATCAGTCAGTCCACACAATTTGTATTTCAGAGGAGAACAAATTATTTGCTGAAAAGATATCCAGGTTGTATCTACCCACTCCTAGAAACAAATAATTAAAAAGAATATAGGTATTTTGCTAAGAAGCAGCTACAGGTGCAAATTGTCACTGGCTATCCATGCAACCCCAAAATAACTTTTAACAATGACAAACAACTTATGACTTAAATCCTTCAACTAATGTCTACCTCTTCCAGTACCAGAAATATTCACAAATACCAGGAAACCAAAGCTTCTATTATGTAAGGCCACCAGAAAGGAAAAGAAAAAAGGTCCATTTTTAAGGAAGCAGGTTCAGAACACTTTGTTAACACCACCCAACACCTCACATTTCATACTCAAACTAAAACCAAACACATTTTACAATGCAGTAACTAAGCTTACTTACCAGAGCATATAAAATCTATACCTTCAGAACTCATAAACTACTTCACATTAATACTAAAATACTAAAAATGCATAATTCAAGAAGAAAAGCATACACCTACGGAACAAATTACTACATATACACCTCATTATGTTGCTTTACCTGTGCTGTCCAGAAAAAAGGATTATGCTTAATACCAAGAGGCCTTCTTCTGCCTAAATACATTTTAAAGCTATTTTTTCGGCTTATCATTCTTAAAAGCAAAATGTTTGCTCCATATTGAGATGTATCAGTAACAAGCCACAGTGAAACATTTAGGTTAACTGCATTCCATGATAAACAACCCAGAATTACAAGCAGCAGGTTTAAAAATAATGTGACTTGTGCAAATGGGAACACTGTAAGCTGTTTATCTTGTTTAATCCTGAAGGTAAACAGCATAAGCTTTAAAATATTTTGCTTCTTTGCCATAACCTACTGAATCATACTGACAAAGGTAATGAAGTGCTATGGAGAACCTTAAACTTTTGGAATTGCCTCTGAAATTGCTTTATCTGAGTGTTGTACAGGACACAGTTTTCAAGAACACTCAGCGTAAATTTCAGTGATTTAAATCCAAACTGCAGCTTCAATCGAGCCAAAGATCTCATCTTGTCTCTACCGCGGTGATCACTTCTTCAGAAAAAGCAAGGAGCCTGCACAACTCCCCTACTGGGCCCCTTTAAAATATGATCACTGTAGTTATTAACTGATTTTTTAACTATTATTATTGCTTATTCCAAATTTTTTTAAACTTCTACCATAGGTCAATTTCAGCTTATGTGGTTCAGTTTTTGAATATTACTTTCAAGAAAAACTACTCACTTCAGATTCCTTAGGTATTTTTCCTCCAACATTAAGAATTTCCACTCAAAAAATCACATTTCCTTTCATAACTCCCATCTCAAACATGTACGTACCCATATCTAAAACTAAGAATATATAAGATTTATCAGCAATTATTTCCCCACTGCCCCTTCTTATTCAGTACCAGTTTCTGAGCTGCTGTTTTACACATAACTTTTTAAAGACTTTAGTACAGCATATACGTTTGGTATATTTAGCAGCTGAGGACCTCCTTTCCTCTCCGTACAACAGGAAGTTTCCCCTCCCATCTGCTCAGGATATTTTAAAAAAATAATAATAACGACAAACTGCTGTTTTCCCATTGATTCCGCAGAAAGAGACTATTATTTATATGCAAAAACCAAGAGTGAAGTTGAACCCAAACGCCTATTAGAACCTCCATCGGTTCCCTGACAGAGTCACCAAATGGTCACAAGGCACCTGTTAGTACAAAGGCAGGGGATGAGCAGCAGCCAGCGAAGGGGAAAATAACCACAGATTCGAGCATTGGTGCCAAAGTTACGCCAATTTAAACCGCTTGTGGGGCAACAACGTTATTCACCAGCAGCGCCAGCCCAAGCGTAGTCTCCCACAGTCATACAGGAAAACTGAAGTTCTATATTTAGTTTTCAGAGTAAACATAAATAAGGTGAATTATGAAACAGTTTCACATTTTACAAGCAGACACTTAAACAATTTAGTAAGAGATTTATGGCAGAGCTTTAAGAGGGAATAGTGCTTAAGGAAACGAGCCTCCTGCATATGTAAATACTGCTGTTTATGACAATGAGATCTTAACGAAGAGAAAAAGAACAGAGGAAGCTGCTCTCACAAGAAGCTCAGCACAGACTAAAAATATGGTTCCCAATCTTCCCCTGCTAAACATATGTATGACCACAATTTTTCTGGCCTACACAGAATGTTTGTGAATTCTGTATTTAGAAATTGAACTCTGCTTCAAGATAAACAGAAAACTGGTGGAAATATAATAAAATGTAATCTATTATTTCGCAATTGATTCTCCTTGTCTGGTATATTATTAATTATTAATTATATTAATATATTTTATAAAAACAAGCTTTCCCTAAAATCCCCGTACTGAATCCAGATCAACACTTAATATCTGTTCTGCATTATACATGAGAAACTATTCCAAAGCTTTACAAAATAAATTCCCAAACTAAAAGCCAATACTAATAACCGCTTACATTTAATTACAAAATATCATTCATATATTTTAAAAGCTAATACATTGCGTTCAATCCTTTAAAGCCTGATCCAAAATGCCACATCGAGTAAACAATTGGGAAACTGCCATTTTTCCAAGCATCCACCCCGTGCTAATGACCCGTTCTGCAGTATCTATTGTTTTCCCAATTTTCTGCCAGCAACAAAAGCGATCAGCAATTTCCCCCGCCTTTCACTTCATTAGCGGCAGCACAGACCAGCAAGCACGGAGCAGGGTTCCCAGGGCTCCTTCGTGATCGTGCTTTGAGGCTGAGGAGCCCTCAGCACCCACAGTTACGTAAGGGCCACTATTTATAGAGAACCACTTGATTCACATTATCCCACAGCTTTTAAACCATTTCACATGTAGACACTTGATCTATCGCTTTAGTTCCGTAATCCAAATGTCACAAAACAGCCAAGCAAAAGGTTTCGGAGAAGCTTGTCTGCAACATCACAATATTATGCCACAGAAAGTTTGTAATCCTATCAAAAGAACCATAAGTTAATTTTGCAAGAGCAGTCTGCTATAAATATACACTGAACAATTATTTCCTCTACTTAAACTCCTGCTCAGTCAATATCCATTACTGTCCATATTACTCACTTCCAAAAGCACTGAAATAAACCTTAAGTTGTGCTAAAATTGCAGAATTTCTCAGTGTTCTGAGACACACTGAAAAACACAACCAGCCCTAACACTCCAGAAAGCACCCTATCAACTTCTACAATTCTTACCATACAACTTCAGTGGCTGCTGTTTAACCCCCTCAGGTTCTCTTAGGAAGTGTCTCAGAGCATGGCGTATGACTATCAGTTGGTTTACTTCTTAATATAGCAGTATTTAATGAACGTCTTCTGAAGATGCTAACATTTTCTGTAGCATTTGTAGCAAGCTAATGGCTTTGCTAGAACTCATTTTCCTCTCAAAACACACTTTGCCTTATTGTTATAGTATGTGACAGCATGGGTTTTCCTCCTCAGTCTTTGGCTTCCCTTAACCATATTCACTTAGTTCAGCTTCAACTTCTTTACATTTTTGTAAACTGGCTTCTTTACTCCTATAGGCCACTGTAACTTTTTAACTCGAACAGTTTTCTCTGAATTACAGGACGATTGGTTTGCTGATAAATAATACTCTTCAGTAATTCTCTGTAATCCATATTTCCCAAAGATCTTTATTTTAGTGAGCACCCATTAGCAGTCATTACTATAATCCCCATTACATGTTAGCTCTAATGGTTGCTGTATAAAAACATCCTGCACATACCTTAACAAAATGCAAACTAGTAAGGATAATTTCATACCAGTAAGGTAAAGTAGGAAGTCAGAAATACTTGGAAAGAGACATTTCTGAAAGAAGACTATGCAGGTTATGGCAGTTCACCATGACATAAGTGTATCAGGACAGCTACGTGCCTGCAAAATGCCCTAATCCACTGAGCACCGAAGAGAAAGCCACGACGCTGTCAACTTTAACACACACTGAAAGCACGCAAGTATCCTCAGCAAAGCTGACAAAGCGCAGATGTTAAAAATCAGAGACCATCATGCAACTCTACCAAGCCTGGAAAACAGCAGCAGTCAGAGAAAGGAGTACAATTATGAGGTACAGATTATAATTAAACGAAATATGATGAGAGGGCACAGACTAACATTCACATATGCAAGATACCTGGCGAGTCCAACCTAAAATAAAAAGACAGGCAAGGACTGCAGCTAGGAGTGTAAATGAAAGATGTGTTGATCCTTTGTTCTGGTATAATAATACAGCCTTGTTCCTCACAATACGTGCACAACTAGTTGTTCTACAGAAGATTAAAAAAAAAAAACTAAGGAAAAAAGGTCATAATGAAAACCCAAGATAAAACCGCTCTCCAGTTTACTGTGTTCTCAAGGTATTACAGAAGCAAGCAAGCAGAAAATTGTTCTGAAATTCACAGAAGCCTTCAAGTGTTTATTTTAAAATGTTATAAAGTTGGTATTTTCCCTTTTCTTAAAATCATTATGTTTAATTCTGCCCCACATGAAAAATTTAAATGGGGTTTAAAGCAGTTACTTCTGCCGCTGCTGCTGTATTTCTGACAATTTCTGACACATTTCTTTTTTCTTTCTTTATAACATTTGTGCTTACACATAGCACCTCGTGATAACCTGATGTTCCCTACTGAAGGAAATTTCTAATCCTTTAAAAATAGGCACTAGACCACAAAAGCCCAAATACGCCAGTAAAGCACAGAGTTGTTGTTATTATTTCCGGTATCAGCGTGACTATGGTATTTCATAATACAGTCAGACATACGGTGTAATGATCTCCAAGGAAGTGGCAAAAGCCTTATCACCTGAGGACTAATATATCAGAAGCTGGCCTGCTGTAAATTATCTGACCTATGCACCCATTAATGTTATTGTTTTTCATAGTTATATGGATCTTCAGATCACAGAAATGAAGGAGAAGCTGGCGTTTTTTTAATGTTCTTGTGCTCAAAATTGGCTAACTAGCTCCAGTTTCAGTTTTGTTTATTCCTTGTGTCTATCAGCATCAGTGGTCAAATGCTCCAGGATTAAACCGCTGTTTGCAGCTGTGTCATTTAGCCAGTTCTACTGAACTCTGGGGTTGACATCTCCACTAAAAGAAATCCAGGAAAATAACAGCTCTGGAAGAACTGCCAATCCATGAGGTTAGTTAGGAGTGTGCATGTAGGAATTTGTATTGGATACAGAATTATAACCACTCCATGGGCTAAACAAGCACTAACTCTCACTCTTCGTAGAAAGAGCTGTCAAAAGTACAGCACAACTCTTCACAAAATACACAGGAAAAAGAAAGCATTCTGCATCACTAATGGGCATTTCAGGGAATTTAGTACTTCTGGAGGAACCAATATCTGTTCTTCCCCACTTAATGAAGAAAAAATTACTAGGTCCCAAAAGGTATACACAGGAAGATAGGAAACACTTGTAAAGCGTTTCTTTAAAAAAAACCCCTAGTCTTAGACTTAAAATTATTTAATTTCTTAAATAATTGTAAACTATTGTCTAGTGATCAAAATATTTAAATATAAAATGATTTTACTTCTAACATCCAAGTAAGATAGTCTGTACATCAGAATGTGAACAGGCCAAAAAAAGTCCAGCTCTCACACTTATAAGGAAAAAGTGACTGCTACAATTACTTGTATTGCAAAAAAAAAAAAAAAAGGCAATCATGACCAATCCCACTGGTGAAGTTTGTTCTTTAGATGTGAGGCATAAATATTGAGTAAACATTTGGCATTTTAAAATACTTTTTTCAAGCTAAAGTTGTGGAATAGTGTTTTATATCAAATTCTGAAGTGCCACTGATTACAGTGGTTGCTGTCAAAATAAAAAAGCAAGCATTAAAAAGCATGCAGATAAGAACTTAAGATACTTGTAACCAAGGTAAGTTTATGCTAGACAAGCTTTATTATTACTGAGCTTGATTTTTAGACATGATCTTGCCCATTTTCATACCACACCAGATGACACATTCAATGAGGACACAACTTCAAAGACAAGCTGATTAGCTTTCTTGGCCAACAAATAAAAGCTGATCAGTATATGAAATATCAGCAGCTTCCATGAAACGCGAAAAGAGGGTAAACAGCAAATTCCCAGAAATGTTCTAATCCAGACTGTTCACTGAATCAGTCCCAAATAAAGCCTTTTCTGATTGCACTTTTCAGGCTGGTCTACTCAAATATACCGTACTGAGCCCAAACTTACTAAGACAGCAAAACATTCTTTTTTGGTTTCCTAGTAGCAGATAGTCATTTAAGAAATTGGAAGAATTTATACGTTAGGAAGCCATTCAAAAATTCTGCATACTGTTACTGTGAGAGCTCCACATTGTACAATAACACAGGCGCACAGAACATCTTAACATCCGTGTCATAAGCTGGATCGTATTTTCACACTGCAGTGTTGAGCAGAAATTGAAGCCAGAGCCGTTCGGGGGAATAACACAGCCCTGTTCTGGCTTTCAGTTATTCGCAATCTAATTATATTTGGAATTATAAATCAAGTATTTCACTACACATTAGTGGCATTTTACATACTAAATTGATCAATTAATGTACTACATCCTTAGCCAAGCTTAAAATAAATGACTCGTCACTTTCAAACTATAATTTGCTTCAGACAACACAGGCTCCAATTTGCAAACTCTTCAGTATGGATCTAGGCAGACCCCACCTACTGATTTGTGTGGAGCTCCATCCCAGGCAAACACAGGGCTACACCACACAATATGCAAACACAAGGTATGAACTTCACCACGTCATCTTTGATACAGATTTTTGTAGGCCAGGCTCATTATTGTCAAAGCCATGTTTAAACAAAGCCATCAAAAAAAGATGCTTTCATCTTTCAAATTTAAGTGGCCCTTTTAATGCCAAGTTAGCATTATAATGGTTTCTCTATGCTGGAGAAGTAAATTCAGTTTGTTCTTTCAAGTATGAATAATTTTTAAGGAAATTTTTCACTATGCATTTCAAACATAGGATTTCATGTTTTCATATCTGTTACTTTTGTGTTAATTATTCAAAACAAGTCTCTCTCCCATCACTTAAAGAAGTGCAGATACAAATAACAGGAGCTGCGTATGAGGATACAGAATCCCTACAACAAAGCAATACGGCAATTTCTTTAACATCTTAAGCAATAAAACACCAGATCACCTACTTAAACTTTTACCCAATTCTAATAAGTAAACAAACCTGAATTTGGTACTAAGTCAAATTTCATAAATGTTTTCTTCTACCCCACATCCTTTGAGTTTTTAACCTTTGGTCATCTAGTTTCCAGTTCAATTAATACAATTAAAAGGGGAGGGAGGAAAGAGGAGAATGGAAGAATGTCAAACCAGGCTTCCTCATATCTATGTCATGATAGATACAAGAAAGTTGCTATTGATCTTCTGTTAAATTACAAAAACAAAAATAAAACAACACATAAATTATTTATCTTTTTTTAAAAAAGGAAACAAATACTTTTTAAATTATTTAGTTTGGATTATGATATACCTCAGCCCTGTTCCCCTCACAGCACCCATAACACTGCTAACCACCATCAGCAAAGTGTCAAAGACGGCGATGAGTTTAAAACAACTCCAGCCAGCTACCAAAACTGTTGCAGAAGAGACAAAGGGGGGGATCAAGGTCAGCATTCTTCTAACGCAGCAGCTAATCCACTCCTGTGAACTCGGTACTGGAACTGGTGGGCACAGTAAATTTCCACGAAATATACAATATACCTAATGCCACCCCCATCCTTGCGAGAGAAGAACCATTTTGCTCTCTGGACTCAAGCGCATCTGAGAGATGAAGAGAAGGAAGGAGAGTTCACAGAAGTTCAGGGTCAGCAAATGTTCACGTATCCTGTCATCTACAAACTTAAAGCTCAGGGCACAAAACCTCTTTGCTACGCACAAGAAACCTACATATTTTGGGTGTGCGTGGGGGGGAGGGTGGAGGAAAGAGCCCTGCAATAAGAGCGACTGTGTCATACATGCGGAGGCTGCGAAGAGAAGAGCTGTCAGGAGAAAGCAGCCGTGTTTGAAGGGGAGGAGGCGGCGGAGAAAGGACGGCTACGAATACAGAATCACCAAAAAAAATCCCGCGGTGCTCACCGGCTGCAAGTCCCGGCTCACCGCTCAGGCCCGGCTTCCCTCGCCTCCCGCCGCAGACGGC
>NW_010202660.1:0-7146 GCF_000695765.1 Mesitornis unicolor | reverse complement strand
TGTGATTCTGTGACTGCATGCCTTGGCCACAAATGTGTAGCTTGGGAAGCCACTGTGTGTTTCAGGGAACATCATAGCTGAGAAATCTATTAGCAGGATACAAAACTTCAGTGTTTTGCCTCGAGTTCTGATTTCACTGAGTTTTTGCAGCTACACAGAATGAAACTTTTCCTGTATTAATTCAACCTGTATAAGGCTATCAGTTGGAACTCCAAATGTCAGCATCTGCAAATGGTTTGGTTGCCTCTGTAAAATTGTTTTCTAGCGTATCACCATGTGCCTTTGTGTTTTATCCATAGCCTGAAAAAGATCTCTATTAGAAGTGATCACTACTGGAAAATGAATGATTTCATGAGTATCTGATGGGTGGACTTAGAGAAGTAAAGATAAGCATGGAGCTGTGTGCTATTTCTCATCCTGCTTCCCTCCTGTAAGTCAAAATAGGATCCGTAGTTCTAAGACATCAGTAAAGGACTCGTGCTGGGCATTAGTTATCTTGTCTTTTTCTTGTATGTTTTGTTCATGGGAGTTTTATTTTCATAAAATATGTAGAGGCAGAGGATACCTTTAAATCTTTTAAATGTTTTAAGTAAGTAGTGGCACTGGAACTGAATTTCTTATGTAAAACTACAAAAGTTAGACTGCTGTCTCACAGAAGGAGAGGACTTCTCCGTGCAGATGGGCTCTCAAACGACGATGGAAACAGCAACTCATGGATGACCAAGTGACCTGTTTTTCTGTCCTGAAGAGCTAAAAATAATTTACATATTTTTGTTTTTAAAACATTTGCATGTCATCTCAGTGTGATTACTGGCACATGTTGTATTGATTCAACTTTATTGTTGCATTAGTCTCTTGCATTCAAGGGCCACATGTGCTCCACATCTGGTGAACATTCAAGAGTCTTTTGAAAAACATCACCATGTTTTTGTTCTTAGAAATGCTTATGGCAAATATCACACTCTTGCATCTGCTCCTGCTATTGGTTGCAAAGAGGATGCACCAGTGGTGCCTACTGTCCAGTTACAAAACCACTAAAGATAACATAATACATTTCCTGTTAAACAAAGCGATTAACTGCTTGATTATTGGTCCTTGTTCCTTGCACCAGAATGACCATGCATCCGTGTTCTGGTGAAATCACAGTGGTTTGTACTGAGTATGTATTTTTTATGGCCACTTTCATTAGACTAGGCAATGTGGGAAGAAGGGAGAGCAGGAAGAAAACCGTTGCATTTTTAGGAATGAATAGAATATCTCTTATATTTTATTTATGCTAAAATGTAATCTTGCTTTTGAGAAGAGTATGCCTTAAAAACTGCTAGCATAGTGTTCAATGTCAAAAGTAATAAAAAAACTACTACTTAAGACATCTTGGAAAAAAATGAGTGTTTTCCTGCAAATCTGTCAGTACTGTTCTGGTTTGGTACATTGCTCAATGCATTTTATAATGTCTGCACGACTCTTTACCATGCTTCATGTTGATGACGTTGCAGTTATTGTGAACCTCTCATGGTGTGAAGAATAGTCATTCTGAACACCATCTGCCTAGAGTATACGGTTCCCTGTACTAAATCAGTTGCACGCAAAGGAAATTGTAGTGTGCTTTTCACACATTATTTATTACGTAGGGCAAAGTTAAAAATCATTATTAGCATCTTCTTACATTTCACCCTTAGGTGCATATAATATAAAATCTCATTTGGAGGTACCTAAAGCCAAACGCAAACCTGAAACATGTTTAGTTGGGCTTAGAATGAAGGAGAAAATATTCTCCTGACTCAATAATGAACTTCATTTCTCTTTTGGGACTTGACTTCTGACACAGAGAGAAGGCCAAAATAAAAACCAGAGTGAGTGAGGGCCCCGACTTAAACCTGCTTTTAATTAAGCCTTGTAAAGAAGCTTTTCTGCTAAAACTCTCAGGTTGAAGAGTTCATGCAAACAACCCTCCCTGTGGCTTATGAACAGCCAAAGTGGGGACATTCAAACAGACATTTTAAAATAGTTTAGACCAGAAAAAAATGCATGTGAGAAAGTCCATATCATTTGTCTAATGCCAGTTTTAGCAGTCTACTCCTTTTCTAGTTATCTTCTTTTTTTATTATTCTGCATGCTTCGGTTTAAAACTTAATACTGCTACAAGATGTTTTGATATTAGCAGACATGAAAACCAAATTGCTTTGGTTTCCTTTTTTCCTAGTTGCATATAAATCTGACCCAGTTCAGCTGGACACAGTTACCATGTGTTAGAAATGTAATAAACATTTCAGTCAGAATCCTTGTGCCGAGGCAAAGGTCAAAGTAATTTTCTTGTTTGTTTGTTTTTAAAGGGATTAAATAAATTTAGTTTTACCACAAGGAAAATGATAGTGCCCATTGCTCAAGTATGGCTTTTAAATCCACATATAGATGGGAGCAGACATCCCTGTCTGGAGTGGTGGCAGGGATCATTTCAGAAGTAAAGGTTGTGGGCTTTCTGCGCAAAGTGATGCTCATTGCGCAAGACTTCTGCTAGATCGCTTACACTATCAACCCCTGACAAGAGCTTACACCACGCTAAAATAAAGCTGTGGCTTCAGTGACAGGCTGTAAACATAAAGGGGTGGGATACAGCTAATGGCAGCAGCATAGCTCTGAAGAAAAATAAATAATTCCCTTTTACTTGCAGCTGGCAGTGGCCCAAATCCTGAAACATCATCAGTCATCCTTGCTGACTAGATGAGATCACAAGCTGAATGAGGAAAAATAAACTTGAATTTAACTTAACTTGTAATTGGCACAGTAAAAATTAACTTTCACCCAAAAAAATGTTTTCTTCTTCCAAAACATTTCTAATTGCTGCCCTTCCCAGCTTTTCCCCACCCATTGCAGAACTTCCAAGTGCTCTTTGCTGTCGGTAAAAGCCATCCCTTATCCTTCCATGTCTGTTTCAGCATGTGCTTTTAGTTTTTTGGTGAGAAGCAAACAGATTTTGCATTTCTTCCAAAAAAACATTTTAAGTGTAGTCTTCACATAAATACTGAACATCATGTTATTCATAACCTCATAATTCACCAGTCTACCAGCTGAATAATGTAGCAGGCATGGAAGCTGAGAAGCAAAGGATGTTATACAGAAAGAAAGATGGAAGAGCCATTCTTACAAAAATCTGCTGGGGAAAAGCTTTCTGAGAAAAATATGTGAGGTTTCTTTTTCAGTTCTTCACACGTCTACAGCTTATTATGAACAAAATACACACTCTAGGGAACAGTTATGTACTGTCAGGAAAATTGACTTGATATTTTAATTTTTTTCAGCTGTTTACATTTTGCACTGTGATTTTTTACAAAGTTTCTGTATAATATCCCTTGAGAGAGAGGCTTGTTCTTCATGAGCTGATAGCTTTAAATATAAGATTTAAGTTCTGGAAACTTGGAGACCTGGTAGAAATAATACTAAAATTCCACTAAGACTATGAAGTCCTGAGGTTGTGAAGTCAGTTTTGGAGCTGGCAAACTACATCTTTATTTAAAAGATAAAGCAGCATGTCATGAATATTGCAGTCAGACAATGATCATTACCAATTAGTTGAGATATATCAGACACATGGTTGGAAGAATTGGCTCGACACCTTTTTTTAAGCAATAAGCAAGGCAATTTTGCAGTTTTAGATCATTGGTTTAAAGCCACCATTATGTTCTAGCTGTTCGTGGCACATACAAAGTAAGATGAGAATATCAATCTGGTACTTAGGGGTCCAATTAATGCCAAATTTGCAGAGATTGAGTAGGAAGGGAGCTTGGGCTATCCCCTAACCTCTTGAGCTTTTGCATATTTCCTTTATCAGTTGTGTAGATAAGGGCTTTTGCTTCACCATGCTGTCAATCTGGTCCTTGGTTTAAGATAGAAACACTGAATTTAATTATGTAGCTGTGGGCCTGGGTTCAGCCATTCCCTGCAGTACCAAATGTGTAAAGTGAACCTCTGCTGGAAATTAGTACATATTACTGATGAGTGTTGGGAACAAACTACGTGAGTGATTTTTTCAGTAGATACTGTGAGAAGTTTATTTTTTTCCCTTAATTAAAAAAAATAAAAGAGGCATAAATGCTGACTTAGAATTGCTCTAGTTATGTAGCGTTGAAATGGTGGACTGGTCAAGCTATTTATTTATTTATTTGTGTAATAAGATTTGGGGGGAAAACTATTCTAGACTGAGTTTGATTTCTGTCAGCATATGACAATGCCACGTTATTTTATGTGGAGAGAAGTCTGTAAGTTGAGAACTTGTGATTTTGGAGGAATGTCTTTCGAAGGCTCGCTGCTGGTTGCAGCTTACAGTACTGGAGGGATGCAGCCAAAATAGTATTTTAACTTCTTTTTTTCCCAATTATACATGTCAGTTTTTCTGGCTGTGTTGGCAGGAGGCTCAGTGTGTGGACAGATGTTTATCCTTTTATACATGATCATGTTCATGTAATCATTCTTGCCAGAAAGTGGGGATTTAAGTATAGAAGATTTTGAGACGGCCAGTGTAGATTTTGTGGATGTGGAGGTTTTGACAGTAGTCTGTGGGACCCTTCCCAGCAGTCACTGCACAAGTGTTTGGCTGTGAGAGCTATGGGCTTTGTGGCAGTGCCCTGCTGTGTCAGGAGAGGGAAACACAGCTGCTGTGTCATACACAGGATCAAACGGCTCTTCTAAGGCCAAAGTGTCCCTTAAAAGGACCAATAGTAAAGGTTACATGTAACGTGTCATTTTTCAAGTGGTTGGACATTGCAATTTAATAACCTTGTGCATGAGAACTAGCAGAGTGGTCCTTTAGGACCGATTTTCAGTTATTTTGCAGTTGACTCAGTATTTGCTAGCCCTCATTGAAAAGAAGGTTAATAGAAGAAAATGGCTGTGCTGTTGCTAAGGAGGGCTGCCTGCTGCTCAGAACTCTTGCAGATCCTATTGGTACCTTGATCTCAGGATACAGGGCAAGTTTGGCATCCCACTAGTCCCAAAAAAATCTCAAATTAATGGGAATTCTTCATTGTTTTGCCATTGCCATCATCAAAGTTGCCCTTGCTGCATGGTTTCTATATTTGTAGCTGCAGCTTCAGAGCCTGTTCTAAATTTCATGGCCATCCTTGCACCCTGTGCAGAGAACAGCGTGAAATACTGACTTTTATAGCTCACCCTCACTCTTTTCCTGATGTTTGAGTTATTACTAGTTGGTTGGTTGTTGCTCAGTTACCCACTAGTTATTCTCAGGCTGAATGTTTTGCTCTTACTGCAAATTTTCTATTGTTCTGTGCCATTCAAGATAAGGACTTGCCCTTCTTACCAGGATTTAACACCTCCACAGCAAAAATTGGTAGATCAATGTATTTGTAAAGATTTTGCAGATAAGGGTATGTTCTGGAAGATTAGGTGAGTAGTGAGTGTAACTTTCAGGCATCTTCCTTGAATTCAGCCTTTCAGATTAAATGTACAATACTTTCAGAGAAGAAAGATTCCAGGAGACAGTTCTTCTGGTGGAATGAGGAACTGCTTTTTTGGAGTATTTGTGCACTCAGTGAACTGGTTTGAGTGTCAAGATCTGGCAAAGAAATGTATTGGGTTGGTCAAAATGTAATTGCATTTTTCTCTGGGTAAATGAAAAGGTAATTTTTCATGAGAAGCAAAAGCTTTATTAAACAATATAGTGTCCACTTTTTCATTTACCTTTTGCCATCTTTCAGGCCACTTCATGATTGCACATTCAAAAAAGTTCTTATATTTTTCAGCAAAATACAGTTCCATATCCTCATCAGCAGTGAAGGTTTTACTATTCAAGGCATTTTGTAAAGAACAAAACAAATGGTGGTGTGATGATGCCAGTTCTAGCGAATATGATGGATGTGGTAACACATCCCATCCAAGCTGCAACAAGTTTTGATGAGTGACCAAACTTGTATGTGGTCTAGTGTTATCATGGAGAAATGCAACACTTTGTGATTCACCAATTCTGGATGCTTTTGTTTGATGGCATAATTTCGTTGATTCAGTTGATGACAGTAGACATCCAAATTAATGGTTTGGTTCCTTGGAGGCAATTCAAAATACACAGTACCTTTGAAATCCCACCAGACTGACAGCATAACCTTCCTTTGGTGAATATCTGCTTTTGAAGTGCTTTGAGCTGCTTCATCACGTTTACTTCATGATCTTTCTCATTTGTTGTTGTCCATTTGTCATTGCCTGTTATGATATGTTTCAAAAATGGATCATTTTCATCATGTTTCAAGAGAGAATTGCAGATCTCAACACACTTAGTGAGATTAATTTCTTTGAGCTCTTGTGGTACCCAAATAACGAGCTTCCTAATGTATCCAAGTTGTTTTAAATGGTTTTCAACACCCTATTTCTATATGTTAAGATTATCAGTAATCTCTCATGCCCTTAAATGACTATTGGATTCGATCAGTGCCTTTATTTTGTCATAATCAACTTTGATTGGCCTTCCTGAGCATGGTGCATCTTAACATCAAAATCTCTGGACAAAAATTTAGCAAACCAATTCTGACACTGCTGTAGTTTTAAGGCATCTTCACCATATGCATCACATAACTTTTTATGAGCTTGCAGAGCATTTTTTCCTTTTCGGAAGTAATACAGAAAATATGTTGAAAATGTTCCTTTTGATTTGCTATTTTGAAACTGATGCCAAATAAATAATTGTTAACAAAATTGTGCACTTTCTGTTTCTAAAACAAGCTTGAACTGTCAGCTGTCAAATTACTTAATGAATTTGCAGATTAAAATGAAATTAGTTACATTTCAAGACACATATGTCCATCTGTTAAAAACACCCCACAATTAGTTTTTGGCCAACCCAATAGCTGGCTACCCCAAAGGGAGCGAAAGCCATTGAAGGCAGCGAATACAATCTAATTAGCTTCATTTTCATTTTCTAATACCTCTGCCAAGGATAACCTAAGCCCTTACAAAAGTTCTGCTAAATAGAAGAAAACTGTTGCATTTAATGTGTACATTTGCCTTTAGTGGCTAATGGAACATTTGTGCTGTATATGCACATCGTCTTTCATTTCGGATGTGACCTATATAGTGACTTGTGTTTTTAGTTCGAGGAGTTTGGTTTGTCAGTGAAACATCTGTTTGATGTAAATGGGGGGG
>NW_010202659.1:0-13041 GCF_000695765.1 Mesitornis unicolor | reverse complement strand
CGGCCACCCTCTGCGGGCCAGGGGACGGCGAGGGGTGACTGCCGCGTGCTTCCGCCCGCTTTTCTCGGCGCCCTGCCCGCCTCCCCTCGGCTCCCCAAAGGCCCCCCTTACCATCTGCGGCGGCTCCTCTGCGGCGGCTCCTCTGCGGCGCTTGGCAGGGTTGGGGTTGGCTGTGCGGCTGAGCCTGCGCTGTAACACGTCCCGATGAGTTCCCCTTTTCCTGGAGCGCTGTATGGTGTGCTTGTGCTGGTGGGAAGATAGAGGAGCAGGCGGCTTTATCTCAGCCTTGTCACTGCTGCTTTTTATCTGCATGCAAAGAAACCTGATGGAGGGTTAAGATGCCTCTTTATAGCTTCCGGGTTTGGATCTTGAATCTTTGAAATGGGTGTCATACAGCTTCCCAGTAGCTGTCCTGACCAAGCAGTTTTTTTCTTATCACTGTTTCAGCCCCAAGATGAAATAGAAGTTGAAGATGGGTTTAAACAGTATGATGGTAAGGCTTTGCCACAGTGTTACCAAAGTGTAACTCAGAAGCTTTGAGTACTTTCATCCTTTATGCACACTTTTTTTTTGTACTGACTCTATTAATAGATGATACTTAATTACTGCTTAATAATAGTTGTCTCTTTTGTCTTAGTGATTAGTGCATTAGATATGGAAGCTATGATGAGTACCATAAATGCTTGGATAAAAAACCCCGTCAAGTTTGAACGTTCTCATGGGATCAACAACACACTGGATGCCCAGATCTTGCAAGATGAGGAGGGAGGAGATGAAACAATCCACATTCTAATTGTTGAAGGCTTCCTACTTTACACCTACAGGTAATCAAATGTGACTTCATGTATTTTGATTTTTACGTCATTTTATATGACAGGCACGCCACCAAGGAAATAAAAAGACCCGTTCTAAACCAAGAGTTAGCAGCAGGTGTTGATTAGTGGTGAGTTTAGGCATGACAAGTCTAAAGACAGCTCTAGGTACAGAAAATGGATGTATCTTTCATTTCTTGCTACTAATCAAACAGGCTGGCTGTAACCAAACATCTGTTTTTTCCAGGCCGTTGATTGACGTATTCCACCATCGGTACTTTCTTTCCATTCCATATGAAGAGTGTAAAAGGAGAAGAAGGTAAGTTTACATTTTTAAATTCCCTTGCTAGCCCAATAGCATATCACTCTGTTCAAGACTTTGTTTCCCTTTAAAGCCTTTAGATAAGAAAGGATAAACACTGGTGTGTTTATGGTTAGGAAACCATTATGTGTTTATGGAAAGGATAAACACTGGTTGTGTTAGAAGACTGTAGCTTCCTTCACCAAACCAGCCCAAAAGCTTTCTAGCAAACTGCTGTGCCTGTGAGAGTAATGCTCAGTTTCTGCACTGAGTTGTCAATAGGGTTTCTCCCTTTCAGGTTTTACAATTACACGGTTCCCAGGTTTTGAACTATGCTGGGGTTTTATATTTGGCTGTATTGTTGGACATATACACTGTTCTAAATGCAAAGAGTTAAACTTGAAAAAGTTAAGTTTGGAGGAATAAGCAGACAGCAATTTTACCCATAGTTCTGTTGAAGCTTTAAGAGAAGGCTATTAATCCATGTTGAGTCTGTCCTAGGAATCCCTTTTGCATCTTCAACACGTGAAATTCCAAGTTTTTTTGGGTATCTTTACACTTGCAGCTGATGCTAAATCCTGATTTCTTTATAAGCTCAGAAACCAGGAAACTGGAGGCCACAAGCTCAGGCTAGTGTGTAGAGAAACGGAATGAACTATCTATTGTTCTCCTAGATCGTAATGAGAGTACTCTTGAATAACAGTGTCTTAATTTATAGTTCAAGGAATTACACTGTACCAGATCCACCTGGATTGTTTGATGGCCATGTTTGGCCTATGTATGTAAAGCACAGGAAGATAATGGAAGATCTTAAAGTTGATGTGGGTAAGTCTTTAATGACAAAAGCACTTTTGAAAGATTGCTTTACGAGAGTGCTTTTCAAACCTGGGATACACAGACTGGTTAAGTGAGTAAGAGGAGCTTAAGCAGGTGGATGGAGTGTATTTGTCTGATACCAGTCAAGTGCATGCTCTTTAAATTGGGATCTAGCAGCCTTACAGAAACATTCAATTACAGCTCTTTTATTTTTCTTTAAGTGCACTTGAATGGAACAAAATCAAAGGAGGAACTGTTTAATGATGTGTATGGACAGATCCAGAATAAGATTGAAGAATTACTTAACATGCAGGTGTGTGTTCATCCTTATAATTCCAACTCAAAGGCAACCCTTTTAAAGGCTGTACAGAAAAAGCATGAAGCTGTAACTTGAAACATGTTCATGTGTATCTTTCTGTTTAGAAATAAGCTGCTGCTGTTTCTTGTGGGTGAAGATGGACTCCTGTTTGCTCTGCGCTGTCTACCTGACTGCCTCTAAAGTTCCAGCTTCTGTGAAGACTCTCAACTCTTGAATTCGACTTTCTTCAATTTTCCCTTGAAACCGAGTTACAGATGGTCATAATTAAAAAGCACTTCCCCCCTTGTCTGTTATCTTAATTTGTGCTTCAGCCTAATATGTGGCCTCAGATGATCTGAGTCTTCTTCCAATCTCAATTTATTGGGAATTCTTTTCACTATGCTCTTAACCTGGGAAAGTAAAACACTATAGCAGAACCGATGTGAAGTGGCTAGGAGAGAAGGGGGTGTATGTGTGTGTATATATGTGTATATATATGGATACATATACATGCAGGCTATTGAAAGAATTCAATGCAGTATCTCCATCTAATTAGACAGCAAGTATGCTTCCTGATGAATTTAGCATTGATTTTGCTCTTCAAAAACAAAGAGAACAATAGGAGGCTTGCAGGCCATTTTACTAGCATTGAATTATTCTTGTTAAATCCAGCGCACACATTGATCTCTGAAGTGGACAATTCAGTTTAGAGTCATCGAAAACATTTTGCATATGCAGCAGCTTAAAAATTGATTGCTTTAGAATATTTCAGTAGCTTAAGGCTTAAGTTCACAGTTAAGTCCAAACTCCTGTGTATGTACAGAAGTAGTTTAAGGCCTCGGTTCACAGATAAGAGCAATGAATGAGCATATTAAGGCTTAATCCCTAGTAAGGGGAAAAATGAATCTGGGACAAAAGCTTGATTAAAAAAAAATAGCGTTGTCTAGGTGGTTGTCCAAGAGGGAAGATGGGTATTCATCCATTGAGACCAGTCCTTTTTCTTCATAAGGGTAGCAGTTACTTCAAGCCCAGATGCATTAGCTTCCTGACAGGAGCTGGTCCTCCCCAGTATCCCCTAGAAATGGAGAAAGTTGTTTCATCAGGTTGTATGTACACACTATCAAAGCACGGTTTGGGGCGAGTGTGTTTGTTTTATTCCTATAAGGTGTCTTACTAAAAGAGAAGCGCTAGGGTTTGTTTTGCAGAATTGTCTTCAGTGAGGTTTTCAATTGGGGTGCCCTTCTGTGCAATGCAACCCTGTTCTGCTTGAACTCACTCCTATTACTTGCAAAGTGCCCAGAATCCTCAGAAAGTTGAGGTCTTGGTCACAACTAAGGATGCACTTCATTTGCTTCTGTTCTAGCAAGGAACTCATCTGGAACAGGTGTCTGAACCTGACTTTTTTCTGAATGATCACAGCAGCTATGCCTGCTCAGAATTAAAATACTTACCTGAGTAGCGCATTCCAATAGAGAAAAGGCATCATATCTGCTTTCATGTGGTACATGGTTACTCTCTCCTTACTCTGGTCAATGGGAAAGGTCTCCAAAGGCTGAGCATCATAGTCAAATTCAGCTAGAATCACCTTGTTGTAGCCTGTTACTAGCGGGCAGGAAGTATATCCATCATACTGCAATGAGGAATACACCCTTTTCATTAATCTGAGTAAATGGTGAGGTATCACAAGCCATATGATTAACATTCATATTCCAAAATAAGTTACAAGGAAGTTTCTGCATTAGTACCAGCGAGTTTGGAAGGCTGCTAAGCCAGCTGTGGTTTAATAGCCATAATACTAAGCCATTTTATTTCAAGTGTAGAGTGTAAGTTTGCTTAACAACATTGCTTAAATTGGAACTAAGCTAGAACAATAGTGCTATGTGTCCTTCATTGCTGGTTGTTGTTATAACCAGCACAATAGGTGACCAGTAGATCAGGATGAGAGCTGGTGCTGGCTTTAACAGACATATGGACAGGATTTCAATGTAGCTGTAAGGATTTCCAGAGGATTGCAGGAGTATGGATGATGAAATTCAGGTTAGAACCCCAAGGAAGATTAATTCAGAGTATGTAAAGTGAAAGTCAAGTCTGAAAGAGAAATTTTAACATAGTTATGGGCTTAACACCTGTAGTGCAAAACCTTCAAACTCCTGTTTAACGTAGTACAGATGTGTACATTTTGCAAGGGTTTTCTTGGAATAGGGATTATGCAAGTCAACAGCTAAATAAGTCACCTGCATTGGTGAAGAACCCAGACTTAATGAGCCTCTGAACTACTTTCAACTTGGAAGTCAAGGAATTAAACAGGTAACACCTTTAGCTGCAGTATCAAGAATATGAATTGTGCAACTAATTACTACTATGACACACAGTATTTAGCCATTTAGCACCCAAACTGCTGATGCAAAGCCCTTCCTGTCTTCTGGTTCACACGGTTTAGCTGCTTGCAAGACTTCCTGCATAAGAATGGAGCAGACATTCAAGGGAACTCCGTAAGACAAGGTCTGTAGGTACCTTTTTAGTTGGCAACTGGTTCTTCATTACCAGGGAAATGGTTTTATCAAGCACTCCAGACTGCGCAGCTGCGTAAGGAAGAAGGAAAACAAAACTGTACTGAGGCTTTGTTCCAGGCAGCAATTATTGTCATTGCCAGAGCAAACACTAGTAGCTGGGCATTTTATTGGACAATCCAATACAGTTGAACTTGTACATCAAATCAGTTTGGGATGTTTACAGTCTCAGATAAGAAAAATAAATAATATTGGGAATAATGCTTTGGCCTCGCTAGTTCCAGCATGCTAAAGCTTAATGAAACTCGATCTGTACATTTTTAACCTATGCCCATTCTCCTATGCTACATTACAGTTGTTCACTCTTCCCAAACACTATTGTGACACACTGAAGTTCTGTTTCATGGAGTGCTGTAAGGGAAGTATTCTAGACCCATTTGCTGGAGTTGTTGACTATACCATTCTTCATATTACACCAATAACATACTGTATAGCCTCTTTTTTTCCCCACAGCATAGGCTTTTCTTTCACAGAATCACAGAATCGCTCGGTTGGAAAAGCCCTCTGAGATCATCGTGTCCAACCGTTCCTCTCTACCCCCTAAACCATATCCTTAAGTACCTCGTCTACCCGCTCTTTAAACACATCCAGGGATGGTGACTCCACCACCTCCCTGGGCAGCCTGTGCCAGCTTCTGACGACCCTCTCAGTAAAGAACTTCCTCCTTATCTCTAACCTGAACCTCCCTTGGCACAGCTTGGTGCCGTTTCCCCTTGTTCTATCCTTCCTATCTTCTATTCTATCCCATCTTTCCCCGCTTTCTTACTCGCATTTTTTTTAAATGTTGTAAGACCATATGCCTAAAGTGTTTTTATACTGGACAATACAGGCGATTCTTCGACAAGTGCCTTATCAGTCAGCTGACACGTGTGCATGAGCTGCTAAGATAGCGCAGAAAGTTTTGTTGCTGAATGGTGATGGAATGCAAGAGTAGTACACTCATTTTATGCCATTCTGTGGACAGAAAATGGCATTACTTCATCTGCGAGGCATTTGGAACGAGAGAACTGTGGGTTAATGGCATTTGCATGGTCTGTGTCTAATTAGCTGGCCCAGAAGACCAAGATCTTGTTGAAAGCTGGAAATAATTGAAGTCGAGACCTCAGGAATAACAAACTAAACAAAACCCTTACTGTGACTCCCACACTTTTCATTACACACAAACACACACATGCAACTTTACCTACAGCTGCAGCAGTTTTTGAAGTTGGAAGGTTGGTGCAGTCTCCGATACCAAACACATTAGGATACTTCTTATGTTGTAGAGTTTCCTTATCTACATCCACCCAGCCAATTTCATCCGAGACAGGACTGTTGATGAGTACATCAGGTGGCCCCATTGGGGGTGTGACATGAAGCATTTCATACTAGACAGCAAGAAAAGACACTCAGTGGCTAGCTCATCAGAGGAAGTCATACTTGTGTTAATATAAGGCAATAAGAGCAGTGTGGAGAAGGGTTTTCTTGGTTGGTCGGTTAGTTGATATTGTAGGTTTTGGGTGGGTTTTTTTGATTGTTGTTTTAAAAACACAAATCTATGGAATGAAAATTTGCTCTCACATTTGAAGTGCATTCTTTCATTAACATGAACCTTAACAGGCAACTCCATTAGGACTGGCATAACAGCAATCTGCCTCCCTCTATATTCGTCCAAGACATTCTCAAGTTATAAGGCCTCTAACAAGGTACAAAGGACTCCAGGCATGGTTTATTAAATAAATTTTTCTTCTCTCCACTCTAGTTTCAAGCTTTTTAATCTTCTGCTAAAGTTAGAGATACAACTCTCAGGGGGTAACCACAGTATAGGATGAAGCAGATGTTATGTTGTTACAGTGTGGCAGTTACGTTACAGTATACAAGGAAGAGAAATAGGACCGAACTAGAGGTCTGAAAGCTGACCTGGTAAACTTCAGTCACTCCGGGTTTGTCCAGGTTTTCAAACACAGCTTCCTGCTTGTCTGCTCGAACTTCTACAAGGTTGCGCTTATAGTTAACAGCAATATTCCTCTCCTTAATTATTTCAAGCAATGCATCAGCATATTTCTTAACACCAAAAATAACACCAAGTGAAGTGTTGAACATTATGTTTGCTTTGGCACGTTTTCCTGTCTGCACAGAGAGATCAAATTAGCTTTTCTCTTAAGAAACTGTGGCAAGCTAGCAGACACAGAAGAACTATGCTGCACTACTGCACAGCTGCTAGAACTATCACTGCAATTCAATTATTAAAGAAGTTTTAACATTAGAACTCTAGAGATACAGCTATTTCACACCATGTTAGAAGCTAGACAAGATCATCTTTGCACTTGCTGAGTGAGGTACTGAAGACACCCCACACAAATTGCTGGTGAGAAGAGGTGGCTGCAATTCACTGAGGAACTGCTGTACACAGGTTAAACACTTTTAGCAGCTTAGCACTGCATAGCTTTCTGAAACGCTCAGTTCTATGCATTATTCAGATACTCATCCAGTAACTCATGAAACTTAAACACATATGAAGCCTGACACTTTCACTTGAAGTTGTTTTTTGCTTCCACTAAGCTTGCTTTAACAGCCTGGCTAAGACTCCTCCTGATGATGCTGAGGCAATGCACCACAAGGAGCAAGCACAGCCACTGTTCAGACTAGCAGAAAGACAAATGGCAACGGTTTTAAAGTACTTAAAGTAACAAGAATTACTTAATTCCAGCCAGTGTTACTTCAGCACACCACCTGAAATTATAAATTAGGCTGAGTTGTAGGCACAGCTGTATCTGTAGCTCCCCAGAAGCACGGTAAGCAGGTCTTCCCTTATGCATTCTGGATTATACAAGTTCCTCCAGTATTAAATACATGCTAAATATTTAAGTACGATTCAGTTAGCCTTGTTTATTATACATTAATAATAGATAAAGCAACTCAGGCACTTCAATCCTGAGTCATATTCCTCTTAGGTGTTTTTTATTTGGTTTAAAGATAACATGAACCCCTTAGAACAGGCCTGCCTTCCAACTGTGGGAACAAGCACTGGCAGAGAGAGTAAAATACTTACTTTCCTCCAGTAGGCCTCTGACAAATACATGATCTTCTGAGGAGCCCCTGCACACTTCACCGGAGTATTCGGAAAAGTGAAGATAGCATCTCCTTCCTTGAAATCTTGTAAAGCTTTCCATGTTTTCTCTACTGTATGAACTGAGTAATTGGAACCTATTTTAGGGTGACGAAAACCCTCAGGCAAGCCTTTGATCTATGAAAGTGAAATTAAGGTTTAAAATACAGATGGCAAAAAAACTGTCATCGTCAAGTATTAAATGGAGACTTGAGAAACAGCTATTTAAGAAGCCTCTAGCAAAAAGAAAGCCCACACATACTTGCCAGTTGTCATTTTTTAAAAAAGCCCAGTAATCAAACCAACACGTTCACTAGATGATTTGGCAGATGTAACATTTGCTGAAACGACTCTGGTCTGCAGCTTCTGCAGTATAAGTGTTCAGTGCAGATCCAGACCCAAGTTTTTGTAGACTAGAGCATGAAATCCAGAGAAAGAATATATAAAGTCACTGCCACATCATCATAAGAAAAAAAAATCAAGCAAGAAAAAATAAGGCATTATGAAATTTAAAATTTGATTTAAACTTTTCAGTTGTCAGCTGCAGATACCTGTATTTCCTAGGGTTATTTTGTTTTAACTCAATTGTCTCAAATAATTATTTCCCTACTACTCCTACTATGCCTGAGCACCTGCTTGTAAGAAAGGGAGCTGTCTCTATTTCAAAATAATGGATTGCAGAAATCCTGTGAGAAAACCGAGTCGTGTTACATGCACTGCAATGTGTTTGGGACGTTACAGTCCACAGCAGGATGTATGCTGTTGGTGAAGACAAGTAAGAGAAACCCTCCTTCTTTTTAAACTGGCCACTTTTTAAAAAATCCATAAAAATCTGTCAGTATGAATTTAATTCAATACAGAGTAATAATGGCTGACTGATTACATGGCTCCTACTACTGAATACCACATTTAGCTTTATGAGGTTGTACCAAAGAGATACAGATGAAGACTGAGAGTGTCACTGAACACAATGCAATTCCTCATTGCACTGACCCAATCACCAGAACTTATCTGGTGTGACTACAGTTAACTAAGACTGGCTCTTGCTTTACTTATGTCTTGGGAGCTTTTCAAAGAGACACTCCAATATATTATCAGGTACTACATCACATTCAGTTCTGGTTAAAACCACAAGAGTCAATCACTTGGACATCTCGCTTTTGTGTTCTCCTCCATATCATTACGGTCATTCTTGTGCCATACAACAGCATTAACATTTTCCTCCGAGTGCCACTGTATAAGGCATACAGGAAACCTAACAGATGGGCTTTAAATAGTGCGTATTTAAACACAAGCATGGTAACTCAGCTGGTTCCTTCTGAAGTGCATCCCTTAAGAAAGGCGAGGGTGGTTGAAGTTAATTCTGCAGGACAGATTTTTACTGACTCCTGTGTGTTCCTCACTCCTGTTAACATTAGAGATCCTCCAGACTACAGTCAGCATACCTTATCTCATTATTACAGCCCGCCTTTTAATTCTAGATCTAACTTGCTGCCCCATCTGCTGATATTGCCATAGAAATGCAACAAAGCTGTCTCAAAAGACCTTTCCAAGGGTAATCTGGGTTATTACGTAGAGATCTGTGGAAGCAGTAAAGTCATCAGGCTGTCTTCTGGCTCTTTAGTTCATTGTAGCATTCAACAGCTTGCAGTAAAAAAGTGTACCAAAAAGCCATTTACTTTAGTGAATCATAAGGGTACTCAATGCCATTAAAACTGGTAAAAACACAATTACTGTAAAACTAATACCTTTTCATAATGGAGACTAATCCCAAGGGCGATTATCAGGTACTTGTAAGATATCTGTGTAAGGCAGGGAAAAAAAATACAAGTATTTTAGACAAAACCCAAAACATTACCTCAAAGCAAATTTAAGTTATCTGACAGCAGACTCATAAGGGAAGGAGATATATATGGAGCATTAGTTAAGCTCTAAGAATAATTTAAAGGTAAAATGATAACTGTATTATGAGTTATACCTTATGTGTCTAGCCTTTGCTATACACAAAACCAAGTGTTTGGAGAAAAATATTCTATCTTTAGCATTCAGTTCATTATAAACGGGGAGAAGACCTATGATAATTATACTTTAAGTTGATGTTATTCTAACCTAGTTATCTACAACAATTTTTATTAGAAACAGATTTTAGGATCAAGTACTTCTCATAAGACTAAGTGGAACTTCCTGGCCTCCTAGATGCTGGAGGAAGGTCTTTGCTCAACTGGCAGTTCCAAGGGTACCTGCAGGAGGTGGACAGACAATTCATGACACAGAATAAGAGACTAAGAATAACTTTTAGTTTTTTACATTATTACCTTGGTATCGTTCTCCAGCCAAACACAGTTCTTATCTGGATCCAACGCTGTAACTCGAGATTTAATCCACTCAACACCTTTAGGCATTACGCTTCCTGTTGGACGTGCTGAAGTTGCCAGCTGCTTTGCACCACCACCAACCAAGGTCCACAGTGGCTGATAGTAATGAGTCTGAAAGAAATGTTCAAATGGACATTTACAAACTGTTTAAAGGGACTTTAAGATGAAGGCACATTGCTCCAGAAAGGAAGCAATGTGCTGTTAACACTGTACTGTTCTTAACAAAAGATGATGTATAACAAACCAAGAGTTTTGTGTGACAAAGCTGAAGGGATGCATGCATCTCTATCACGGAGCAACAGGCAAAGCCTTCTAGAAGATGGCTAGTTGGCTTCCTCTCCACAGTTAAAAACATATAGGGTTGAGGAGGGGTGAGAATCAGACCAAACTGGTCACATATGTAAAACACTGAGTTGTTTCGATGCTTTACATCTGAAGGAGACTTACCTCGCTTGGCTCAACAACAGCCACATTTCCTGCCCCCACTCTCCTCTTCATCCGAGCACTCATGGTGATTCCACCAGTGCCTCCACCCAACACAAGCACTTCATAATAATCCTTGGCAGCACACTTGGCTGCTGTGTGTAAGCCGAAGGAGCTCATCTTCTGCACTCCTGGTTTCAGCAGCCATACACCAGATTGGACACAGGAACAGGAGGACACTACTCCAATTGCTGACATCTTTCAGTTGCAGGAAGCTAGAAGATAATGAAAATGACCAGTCACAATTACAGAAGGTAGAATTTATTTTTATTTATATGTATGGATGATCTTCAATGCAAGAACCACAATACCAAACCTTTCTTGCAGCTAAACCACTAATCTGCAAATGGATTTTAGTCAATTTGGGGAAGGGAGGAAAAAAAAAAAAGCAGCCATAATGGCCTCTTCCAGGAAACTGAAATTTCATGCAAACAAATTAATTCTAACAAAGCATAAGAACACGTTCTGGTTACTGTGGCAGGAAAGTGTATCTGATCCTGTAACACAGGCAAAGCACATGCTGTAACGTTACAGTCCTGAAGCGATAAGCGCCACGAAAACAAACAAGAATTTCCTGGGTGTTGTAGATCAATGAAACGTTGAACGAAGTAGTTGTGTGAACACACTGAGTGCCATTCCACTAACCGCAACGCGTCAGCCAAACACACCATTACATTTGTACTTTAACGGAGGGATATACCAGCAGATGCACGTTCATGTGCCTCTCGGGTGCCAGCCGTTAGGGTAAGCATGCCACGTCCTGTGGTGCTTTGAACAAGGGCACGTGTATTAGTCTATGCTTGCAGAGTTAGCGAGCCCTAAGCTTGACAGGAAAACAACGTTCAATAAATAGAAGAGTTTCCATCTTCCCAGATCTGGGATCTTTGAGTATATCCAAAATACTTAGTTCTTTATCTGTGGTCACCTCTCAGCTTTTACATCAGCAAAGCAACTGCAAACGAAGGTCAGAAACCCACAGTTACCCCTGCTACAGCTGCACTCTGACAAGTGAGAGCCAGAGCCCTGGTATACCTTGGCAATTGTAGCACTGGATGTGCAATTGTGTTATCCGGAAGACAGTCAAGGTTAAGCCACATGTTTCCCTCCTTCTGTAGTATGATTAGGAACCAGAAGAGCTCCTATTCACTGTTTGCACACACTGCATATCAGTTTTTAGCTATTCAGTGATAAAACCGGTATAAACTCATTTTAATCCAGTTCCTTATTGCCACATTGCCAATAAAGAATGAGTAAGGATTATAACCTGAAAAGCAACTTATGACAAAACTTTCATGTGTTCTATACCTGCTTCCCTTTGTTTAATTCCTTGGGTCATCAGGCAAGAATTGCAGCTTTTTTCACTTAAAAAGGGCAGAACTCATTTATGGTACTTACAAGGAAGAGTTTGAAAACTAAACTAGAAGCCCTAAGCATTTTAAAGAAAATCTTCCAAGGTCAGCTTCAGAAATCCTCCAGTATGCTAGATGTAGTTGAGCAATTCAGTTTGCACCTTCATGTTAACATCCCTCATCTCCACGTACCCTGAATTCTTTATGAAGTCCTATTATTAACCCCTACAGTAAAATTAATTTAGGACAGAGAGGGAAAATCTCAGAGGTTTCCACTGTAAAAACAATTTTAAACATTTTGTTTTTCAGGAAGTTTCCAAGATGCAGACACAGACCTCCCATCTCCTTCCTCATTCAAAAGAAAAAAAACCCCAACTCCAGCCTAAGTTCGTTTCACTTTAGAAGGCTGTTTATCACGTACCTAGTGCAGGCACTTATTTAAAGATGTGGACAGACTGCTCAAGCAAGGGGAGGAAGTTGTTCTAACCCTAGAAATAAAAGTTACCTGACGGAGATGTGTCCTGCTCTCTCCAAGTCAGAGAGGTGAATTGTGAAGAGTAAGTTTTGCAACTTCCGTTTGCAAAACAGTTTTAAGAGGGACATCCTGTTTCCGGAAGCTTATAAACACAGGATTTTACTTGGGTTTTATTAAAGGCACAGAACAGGCACAAGGCCCGCTGGTTGATGCTACACAGCATGTCCAGACCAAGAGAACAAGAACTTTTGTAATGCTAACTAAGAAATAATTATCCTCTCTGACCAAATAGATTTTGAAGTAAGCATGTGTCTTAACTAACACCAGCCTATTAATGAGAATGCAGTGTTATGTTGCTTTTAAGTTGTTTCAGAGTGTGCAGAAACAAACAATCTGAAGGACCATTTGTAGACAGCTGTTTAAAAAACCTAACAAAACAGCAAAATCACAGAATCACACAGAACGTTAGGGACT
>NW_010202658.1:5418-11962 GCF_000695765.1 Mesitornis unicolor | reverse complement strand
GATTCGATGGCCTGGCACATCCAAACCTGACAAGTTTGCACAATGCACTCTAATGCCATCATACCATAGAGGAACAGAGTCTATTACCATCTCGGGAGTGATGGGAGGGTCTAAAAGGCTGACTGTGTTGGATGCTGAAGTGACCCTAACTGGGAATGACTGGGGGATACATCGTATTGTAACTGGCCCAGATGCTCCATGCATTCTGAGCATAGACTTTCTACGGAAAGGGTACTTTGAAGCAAGACTCACTCAGCCTTCAATAGTTCTATATGGCCAGTACGGAAGCCTGAAGAAGAATGGAGATTAACAGTGGACTATTGTGGCCTAAATGAAGTGACACCACCTATGAGTGCTGCTGTGCCAGACATGCTGGAATTACAGTATGAGCTAGAGTCCAAGGCAGCTACATGGTATCCCACGATCGATATTGCTAATGCATTTTTCTCCATTCCTTTAGCAGCAGAATGCGGGCCCCAATTTGCCTTCACCTGGAGGGGTATCCAATATACCTGGAACCGACTGGCCCAGGGGTGGAAGCACAGTCCAACTATCTGCCATGGGACCATCTGCAGTACATTGATGACATCATTGTATGGGGGAACACAGCAGAGGAAGTTTTTGAGAAGGGTAAGAAAGGAATTGACATCCTGTTGGAAGCTGGGTTTCCTATAAAGAGAAGCAAAGTAAAGGAACCTGCCAGAGAGATCCAGTTCTTGGGGATTAAATGGCAAGATAGGCATTGCCACATCCCTCTAGAGGTGGTTAACAAGATAGCAGCCATGTCCCCACCTACTAATCAGAAAGAAACACAAGCCTTCTTGGGTGTGGTGGTGTTTTGGAGGATGCATGTTCCTGGCTACAGTCAGATTGTGAGACCCCTCCATGAAGTGACCCGCAAGAAAAAATGTTTTAAACGGAGCCCCGAACAACAACAGACCTTTGAGCAAATAAAACAAGAGATAGTCCATGCAGTAGCCCTGGGACCTGTCCGAACAGGACAAGAGATCAAGAATGTGCTCTATACTTGGAATTTCTGCCAAAAAGAACCAGGAGAGACTCGAGGCCGCCCCTTAGGATTTTGGAGTCGGGGATATAAGGGCTCTGAGGCCAATTACACTCCAACTGAAAAGGAAATACTGGCTGCCTATGAGGGAGTCCGAGCTGCTTCAGAAGGAACTGGTACTGTGCACAGCTCTTCCTGGCACCCTGACTGCCAGTCCTGGGCTGGATGTTTAAAGGGAGAGTTGCATCTACACACCATGCTGCATGTATGTTCCCATACTATCTTCCACAGTACCTTTTCTCTATTTTTCTTATATCATTGATGATACTTCCTGTTGTTTGGGGTTTTTTTTACTCTCACTGCTGCAGGTATATCTGCAGGTCTTATTACTCCATCTTACTGAAATTGTACAGTAAGGACAGCATCGTAAAATTAACAGAGGAATCATCTCATTCCTATCTGCTCCTTTGTGCTCAGAGCAGCCTCAATTCTTCTCATAACTACCTTTGGCCTCACGTCTCAGTTCTATCCTACCTAACTGCATAGAGTGGGCATCCAGAACTACATCAGAGTGAATATGTATCTTAGTTTTGCCTGTTGCTTGTCCTTATCAGTCCATTTTGCCTGAGACTTACCTGAGCACTGTAATACAAAACGACTAGAATAGCTGCTTTCTTTTAAAGTCACCTTGAAAGGAAATAAGAAAAATACCCTTTTCTTATGAGAATGTTTAGAATTTCACTTCCTCCAAAAGTCAAATCTGTCCTGTCATCAAGTAGAATCTGCTTTGTTTCTACATAAATCTTTGTTTTATAAAGAATGGAAAGTAAATTGTTAAAGGTTTTTTTATCTTATGGCTTTTCTAGACTGCAAAAGAGAATCTAACACCTCTGAAACAAGAAAAAAATTGGCTTTTCTTGCAAGAAAAAGAAGATCATGATATATTGAAACACTGCATAAAGCCAAGCAGGACAGACATTTGGAAAGAGCTGTAAAAACTGCAAAAAATACACCTACTTTGAAATACCTGATAATCAGGAGCAGTAGAAGGAAACTGGACTCATTCTAACATATTACAAGAGAAAATGGGGGCAAAAGTTATCAAGAGAAATGTTCTGTAGATTGTCAGCAAAGGCAAAAACAAAGAAATGGACCTTTCCTTGGAGATCTTGAGGGAGCTGGGTCTCTTTAGTTTGCAGAAGAGGAGACTGAGGGGAGATCTCATTAATGTTTATAAATATATAAGGGGTGAGTGTCATGAGGATGGAGCCAGGCTCTTCTCGGTGACAAACAATGATAAGACAAGGGGTAATGAACACAAACTGGAACACAGGAGGTTCCACTTAAATTTGAGAAGAAACTTCTTCTCAGTGAGGGTAACAGAGCACTGGAACAGGCTGCCCAGAGAGGTTGTGGAGTCTCCTTCTCTGGAGACATTCAAAACCCACCTGGACGCCTTCTTGTGTAACCTCATCTAGGTGTTCCTGCTCCGGCAGGGGGACTGGACTAGATGATCTTTTGAGGTCCCTTCCAATCCCTAACGTTCTGTGATTCTGTGATTCTGTGATCAGTAGAAGTTGTATACAAACATTTGGACAGTGGTGCCCAGGTAAATATTGCCTCTGAAGTTTCTGAAAAAATGTGGGAAGGAAACCACAATACATAGAGGAAAGATGATTTAAATTGTTAATATATAATGCTGAACTAATTTATATTAAAAAACAAACCAAATATTAAGATCATGAAAGTGAAGAATAAAATAGAATTAGTTAGGTTTGTTATAGCTGATTTGAAAGAGTCAGCACTCAATTTTAAAATAAGTTAAGCCTTATGATTACTTCAGAGAAGCCTTGTTTCACAGCAGAGAATAAAACAGAAAAGGAGAGCCTGTGGCCACAAATAAATATAAATATAGAAAAAATGAAAAAAATCCAAACAACCAAAACCAAAACAAAACTATTAAAACAACCAACGGCAGCAACAACAACAACAAACCAAAACAAAACAAAAAAACAACAAAAGTATGAAACTTTTAAAAAATCCGCTTTAGACAAATGGAAGAACTATACTGATACTGTTGGTGTGCTGACATTTCTGTCCTCTCCTGTATGAAAGGAACTTGTTTTTCCCAAAGTGGGAGATGGTGGCCAGAAAACGGGTAATGCTCAGGTGAGTGATGGCTGGCAAGCTACGAAAAAATGCATCTCCCTCTGCAGCTACCTGTCCCATAGACAGTGATTTCTCTCAGAGGGAGATTAGAGTAAGGAAAAACATACAGGAGCAGGAACTGGGTGCTTTGGCATCCTGCAAAAGTCAACTGTCTGCAAACATGTGTGGGGATCACAGAGTCCAGGCACTTTCACTGCTCTACCTCCTAGAGAATCTTCCAAGAGAAAGCAGAGATAACATTAGTTCCAGGACCCATCTCCTCAGCCTGAGCTCACAAAGCTGCTCTTGAAGGCCTCACCTCTACACTGAGCTCCAGACCTACCATTAAACAGGCATTTGCAAAGGAAAGGAAATACCAACACTAAGCAAGAAATGAAATGCCCTCTTTCACAAAACCAGACATGTCTTCCCTGGGTAACAGTCACACATGTCACTCCAGCTACATGTATTTTGATGAATGTATTTTCTCTCCTGTTTATCTTACCCTAGCCGGAGGTCCTGCTGCTGAACATTGCTGTCAGACCATTGCTTGCCAAATGCTCATTTTGGCTGAAATGTGTGTCTCTTCAAGATGGAGATTCACAACATGGATAAAATCTGTCCTGCCATGTTACAACTGACTCATCACATGTGCTCAGCTGCTCACATAGCAGAGAACCTGTCCTAACTGATATGGCCCTTGCAACAAAAAGCTGAAAAAGCATACTTATTAAAAGGATTTCCAAGACAGCAGGTGAACTTAAATACAAGTTTCTTATATTTGTTGATCTCATGATTTATAATGTTATTTCAGGACTTTGGACATTTCAGAGATCTCAGCTTTCTCTGTCTAGGGGAATATCACAGGATTGCAGAATGTTAGGAGTTGGAAGGGACCTCAAAAGATCATCTAGTCCAACCCCCCTGCCAGAGCAATATCACCTAGATTAGGTCACACAGAAATGTGTCCAGACGGGTTTTGAATGTCTCCAGAGAAGGAGACTCCACAACCTCTCTGGGTAGCCTGTTCCAGTGTTCTATCACCCTCACAGTAAAGAAGATTTTTCTTATGTTCACATGGAACGTCCTATGCTCCAGCTTGCTCCTATTACCCCTTGTCCTATCATTGGACATCACTGAGAAGAGCCGGGCTCCTTGGTGCTGACACTCGCCCTTTACATGTTTCTAAACATTAATGAGGTCACCCCTCAGTCTCCTCTTCTCCAAGCTAAAGAGACCCAGCTCCCTCAGCCACTCCTCATAAGAGAGATGCTCCACTCCCTCAGTCGTCTTTGTGGCTCTGCACTGGACTCTTTCAGGCAATTCCCTGTCCTTCTTGAACTGAGGGGCCCAAAACTGGACACAATATTTCAGATGCAGTCTCACCATGGCAGAGTAGTGGTAATCAGACTGCCCATGTCTTTCTACCCAGGAATTTCAAAGGAATGAAAACTAAAAAACCAACTTCAGGGAGAGGAAGGAGATGTGAGAAGCAGAACAGGACAAAGGGAACATAAATCTTTTCTTCTACTTTTTTGTTCTACTATTGGACAAGAAGGTCAGTGATGTTTTGAGGGGAAAAGGCAAGGTAACTTCAAGATGACAAAGTGAGCATTTCTGAGGGAAAAACTGAGGTAACTTAGAGGAGACAGAGGTGACTTTTGGGACGAGAAGATGAGGTAACTCAGAAGTCACAAAATGAAATATTTCTTGAGGGAAAAACTGAGGTAAATTAAAGGGGTCAAAGGAGACTTTTTTTGTGGGAGGGGGAACTGGGGTAATCCCAAGGACAAAATGAGCTTTTGTATGGGAAAAGGTGAGGTAACGTATAAGGAACAGGTGACCTTTGTGGGGGAAGCTGGCATCACTCAGAGATGACAAAATGAAATATCCTTTGAGGGAAAAGCTGAATTTACTTGGAACAAAATTAGGTTTTTTGAGGAAATTTAGATGAAATTTAGAGGGGATTGAGCTGACATATTGAAGGGGAAATCTGAGGTACTTGAGGTGATAAAATTAACTTTTTGTGGGGATGAAATCTGAAGTAATAATAGAGAGTAAGAAGACTTTAAGAAAAGTCTGGGGTATTGTATAGGGACAGAGGATATATTTTGGAGAGGAAAGCTGACAGAACAGTTTTTAAGGAATATATGTGGTACCTCAGAAGCTACAGGGTAATCATTTTTAAGAGAAAGGCTTAGGTTTCTTAAGGGGGAAAATCAGCATTTTGAAGAAGATAGTTTGAGGTAACTGAGACACCTTTCAGAGGTGTGGGACCAAGATGCGTGGGGCCAGGCTGGGCATGCCCTCCCTATCATAGGTCCTGACCCCCCAGCCTTTGGCCCTATTGCTTCCCAATTCCTGACTTCTGAGACACATTCCTACTGCCACAGGGGAAGGCCAAGCTCTTTGGCAATCTGGGTGTTGACCTGCCTGTAATCAGGCTGTGGGTCTGGGAGTCTTTGTGCTCAGTTGGCAGTTTGTGTAGGGTGACTGCCCCTTTAGTAGGGTGCTGGTCAGGGTGCCACTACATGGAAGGGAAAGAAGGATGATCTCCAGGACACTTTGCCTTTGGGACCGGGGCTGCCCTGTAACTTGGGTCCAGCCAGAGCTCTGAAGTCTTGGACACTGCACTCCAAGCAGTGGCTCAAGCCCCTCATCAGCAGAGGTGCAGCCTCTATGGCCACTGCTTTGCATGCCCAGATCCATTTGCCTACGGTCCCTGCCTCTAAGCCCATCTTCAGCACCTGCTGGAGATCTACTGTGCTGAGTGATGGGTGAGAAAACCCAAGTTTAGCGGTTTTTGCTGGGGGCAAGGGGATGTTGGGTAGAAGTTCGGACAGTGGCCTGTAGTGGTGTGGGAAGCCCCCTTCCAGGGCTGGTTCATGTGCCTCTGTCCTTCAGGTGGAAGAGTTGGTGCTTGTCCATTTTGTTTCTTGTAACAGCAGCTGGTGGAAAAGAAAAAAAAGGCATTCTGTGGAAAGGCAAGGCAAGAGTGAGTAAGAAGAGTTACTGATGGGTACTTACTAAAATGCAATTTTCAACTGTGTTCCATATGTAGCAATTCACCTACTCCAATTGGCCATAGCTCCTTCTCATCAAATTGCACTGTGCATGTTATTTTACCCTTGAAACAACCGTTGCAGTTCTTGGAGTCGTGAGGGAGTTGTGTGTTTTACCTAAGGACTGCCATATGAAAGCTCAAGGATCATGGTTGTGTTGCCCCTAGACTCCTGACCACAGACTGAATAAGGGTTTGATGAGATTGCAGTACTAATCATAGAATCATAGAATACCAGGTTGGAAGGGACCACAAGGATCATCTAGTCCAAACTCTCAAGGTAAAGGTATAGTTTAAATGAGATGACTCAGCATCCTGTCAAGCTGACT
>NW_010202658.1:2140-5398 GCF_000695765.1 Mesitornis unicolor | reverse complement strand
ATTTACCACTTCCCCTGGGAGACTGTTCCAATGTCTGATTGATCTCATGGTAAAAAAAAAACTCTTACAGAGTTCAATCAGGATTTCTCCAGAAGCAACTTGTGTCCATTACCCTTCATCTTTTCCATGTGACTCCCTGTGAAAAATAAAGTCTCCATCTTCTTGGTAGCCACCCTTGATGTACTGGTACATGATGATAAGGTCCCACCTAAGTCTTCTCTTCCCAAGGCTGAACAGGCCCAGTTTTCTCAGCCTTTCTTCATACAGCAGGTCTTCCAGTCCTCTGATCATCCTCATTGCCCTTCTCTGGACCCCTTCCAACTGTCCACATCTTTTTTGTATAGAAGGGACCAAAATTGGACACAGTACTCAAGGTGTGGTCTGACCAGTGCCTAGTAGAGAGGGATAATGACTTCTTTGTCTCTGCTGGTGATGCCCCTTTTAATGCAACCCAGCATCCTATTGGCTTTCTTTACAGCTGCAGCACACTCTTCGCTCATGTTGAGCTTGTCATCCACCAGGACCTCCAGGTCCCTTTCCACGGGGCTGCTCTCTAGCTGGATGGAACCCAGTGTCAGCTGCATTATGTATTCCCAGATGCAAGACTTTACATTTGTCTGTGTTGAACTTCATAAGGTTCCTGCTAGCCCACTCGTCCAGTCTGTCCAGTTCTTCCTGGAGGGTGGCTCTCCATTCTGGAGTGTCAACTACCCCTCTCATTTTGGTGTCATCAGCAAACTTAATCAGGGACCTCTGGATCCCAATATCCAGATCACTAATGAAGACATTAAATAGAATTGGGCCCAAAATTGATCCCTGAGGGACCCCACTTGTGACTGGTTGCCAGTTAGAGAATGAACCGTTTACTACCATCCTCTGGGTACGGCTCATCAGCCAGCTTCCCACCCACTGCACAGACAACTTATCTACATTCTAGTTTGTCACTTTTTCAAGGAGGAGGCTGTGGGGACCACGTCGAAAGACTTGGAGAAGTCCACCGCTCACCCCACATCAACCGAATGGGTCCCTCCGTAGTGGTATTGCAGTGTCCCTGTCGAGGGACAAGAGCAAAAGGAAGTTTTTCCAGTCCAAGTTAGGTGGTATTGCACTCTGCTAGGCATGATTTTGAAAAGTCACAATGTGGGTCTGTGGGTGGATTTGGCTCTGTGGGGCTGAAAGGAACGGTTATTGAAAGCTGGACAGGGGCTCACAGCTCAGTGGGGTTGAAATGGGGGTCTGTACTGTGGGCAGGGTCAGGATAGCATTGTGTGGGCTTTAAATTGGATCCCATGTCAGGGAACCAGGACAAAAAGTTATGTATTTCCCCATGCAAGATGTAGTTGCAGGTGTTTTCAAGCAAATACAGAGTGCATTCTTGGGACTCGAGCCAGGGTATTTATAAGCTGACTGACAAGAATATAGAATCTAAAATAATTGCATTTTTACCTCTGAATTTGAGATCAGCATCTACTAAACATTAACCAACACCACCTGAATGTAACTAGAAGTTTCAGATTCTAAATTTAGTCAGAAATTCAACAAGAAAAAGAGAAGTTATCTGAATGCCTATAAAAATTTGCAAAAACTGAAACAAAAGTGAGAGCAGGTTAATGCAATATTTACATGAACTAAAGCCTTTATAGCTCAGACTACTGTATTTCTGTGATTAGTTTTTGCTTTTATATATCACGTGCAACCTGTTACAGGAGGTAGTTTCAGCTTATTACTTCAGAAGGGAATTAGCAATGCCACTTGCAAAGGTAATGATTTGGTGTATTTTGGCAATACAGTACTTTGCACATGTACAACAATTACAGGATAGCAGCAACTGTGACAGAAAATGAAGTACTTGTGATGTCAACACAAATATCAAAATCCATACCACACCTAGCTCTACATGGAATGATTAAAATAGTTTATGTAGTTGAATGAAATTTAGCACTATAAAATAATATTTTCTATAGTTTTCCATTTGTAAAAGAGGGAGAAATAAATGAATGTTTGGCTTTTAAGCTATACGTTTGATATTGGCAAACATTACTGACTGAGTGGGATAAGAGATGTAGGTGCCCATGTAAATTACATAACATAACCTTTTTATACAGTTACGATTAATTTTTTCTCCTGCCTTGGTTATAATCTCTTTCCTTAAGGATCTCCCACACTCCACCACTGTGTTCAAGAGGAATTCAATAATGCCAATAATTATTTTTTTTCCTTCACTGAATGAAAAACAAAGATGGAGTTAATTTCATTGACTTGTGTCTTTTGATTTTCCAAAGATATGAGGGCAGCTGACATATCTGTCTGCATTAGACCTATAGCAGACCTGTGGCTTACAAGAGCAGGCATTGCAAGTGTAGAGAGGTGAGCTACCTTGGCTGAAATAGCATCAAATTTCTACATCTAAGGAACTGAAAATCACTACACCTCAAATAAAAATGCTCCCCACCTCATTACTCTTGTATTTTGTCACTAATTAATAGACAAACAAAAAAAGCCTACTCTTTTCTGTAATTATAATGATCCTCTCAGTTTTCTTTAAGTTCTGTTTTTAACTTCGGTCTCCTAAAATAAGGCTGAAAATGAGCTTTCAGTTTTAATGAAAGAAAAAAAGTGATGGTGTTGCTCATTGAAAACCACCTAATCATTTAATAACAAATCAAACTGTGGGTTACCATAAGGGGAAGGCAGTAAGTTGGATCACATCAAATTTGTTCAGTAACAACTTACCTTCTATCATGCCTCAAGAAAAAAATCTGGGGCTGTATTTACCCTGAGTTTTAAGTTAAACAGAAGTAAATAAATATTTAATATAAAATTAGTATTGCTCTTTCTAATGAAGTACTCCTAGAAATCCACTGAATTAAATATTATCAAGCTGACTTTCTCTAAAATACTCCTGGGAATGTGTACAGTATCCTTTATTCATGAAGAAATTAAGTAGAAAATAAGCAGCAAGATCTTCAGCATAATAATTTGTGCATAAAGAGAGTCAGTAGGAAAACAACAGCTTTTATTTGAAATTTTGACACTTTTTCCTCCTTCTGAACAGCACTTTGGTCCAAAAAAACCACCATCATGTAGGAAAACAGCTGTGGCTGGTACTGTTATGCCATTTACGCTGGGGTCTCCTCTCCTCCTGCATCAAAAAAGCTCCATGTCAGCATGATCGAAAGAAGCGTATCTGCTTTAAAGACTGTAAGGAGGGCAGTGGGTGTGAAGGGAGGATCCTAGCACTTGAGGAAAGAAGACCCG
>NW_010202658.1:0-2109 GCF_000695765.1 Mesitornis unicolor | reverse complement strand
CACTGGGAAAAAGAAGCCCCGGCCTTCCCCTGGTCCTTCCCTGCCACTCGCCTCATGGAGGCCCCTCCATGCTGTTTGCAGCCATCTTTTTGTTAAGACACTGTCTCTTAGGACAACGGAACCACTTATAAAACAGATATATTCTTACTGCTGCCTAGTAGCACTCACGTATTCTGAAGAGTCAACAATGTGTCATGGGTCTGAGCAGTCCTGTCAATATGGGCAGCATTCAGGATGAGACTGGGACTTGGAGGTGGCTCCTGAGCAGGAGGTGAGGTGGCCCCTCTGAAGCCTGTCCCAGTTCCCTTTCAGCCAGCACCAGCAGGCCCTGGCCAATGTCTTCCTCCTAAGCCTTGAATCAGTGCAAGGTTCCTTTTATGCATTATCTTAACTGTTTGCTTTCTGTTTTGTTTTAGGTTTGGTGTTTGTTGTTTTTTTTTTCCCCGCATTAGTTCCCAGCTGAAGTTTGTGCTCACACACTAGCTATTAATTAAAGTTACATTTTCTTGTGGTCCCAATAGCCATTTAGAACAGAAAGGGATACTGTTTGTTATGCAGCAATAACTGAAGTAGGTTTTGTCCAAACTCAGGGACAAACAAGCTACCTGATGCTTGCCTGGTGCCCCGAAAGCAATTTTTACCACAGTTAAAACCAGCCCAGACTGAGCCAAGCCTGGGCATAACACAAAGCCCCACACCAGTGACAAGTTGCTGGTGATGCAAAACTGATCCTGGGCTATGTCTCCTTGACCAAATACCTTTAAAAACCTATTATTTGTATGAGACCTTAAAAATACACTGTTGACATGTTCTGATAGCAGTGCTGCTACTCATCAGCTTTTGTTTTGCTACAGGGTGTCTATTTAAGTAGTGGCATTAAAGTGCTCAGGCATGGTCCAAAGACCTTATCAGACAGTTCCTGCACAGAAGTTATTAATATTTTAGTAGATGTGCCAAAGAAAACCAGGGATGGAGATGGATGCTCGTGAAAGGCATAGGAAACTCTCCCAAGCTTTACCAAGAAAGTCACCCTAAAAGAAGAAAGGGACTGGGTTTCTTAATGTCCAATAGACAGCCAAAACTCTACTAATTCTTTATTTTCCATTTTTAGTACCTCATGTCTCTCCTCTTCCATACACAGTATTTTATTTTTAATGCAGAACTTCCATGGTTTGGCAAGTGCTCTGAGAAGTTCTCTGAGGAGAAGCGCAATGAGGAATGGCAGCAGGTACCTGTCCGGCGCGGCAGGCGTGTTGCCCCCAGCATAACATCAAATTCCCAGATCCCATTACAGAATAAATATGAAGCTCTGAGGGTGGAATCAGATTCCAAAGAGGATAATGGCTCACACAACACAGAAACTTCCCCTAAGTTGAGCTGTCCCCAGCCAGCCATTAAAATAAATCCCCAAAAGAAGAGAAGAAAGGTCATTGTCATGGGGGATTCCCTTCTCAAGGGAATGGAAGGTCCGATCTGCAGACCTGACCCGCTGCACAGGGAGGTCTGCTGCCTGCCTGAGGCCACTGTAAGGGATGTTGAAACAAAACTCCCAGCACTGGTCAATTCAACAGATTATTACCCACTACTGGTATTTCAAATAGGCAATAATGAAATCCATTATAGGAAATTAAAAGCTATAAAGAAAGACTTTCAGGGCACTGGGTGAAATGGTAAAGGGCTTAGGGGCTCAGGTTGTCTTTGCCCCATCCATCCCAACTTCTGTTTGTACCTAGAGATTGATACAGCCTGAGAGAGTGAAATTATGCTGAGGTAAGGAAATACGTAGCAAGATGTCTGGCTGTGCTAACTTATTTTCTTTGATAATGTGTTGTGTGTGGTTTTGGGGTTTTTTCCTTCCAATAATTACATTCAATTTTGTATTAAATACTGTTCCCGACTTATCTTAATCAGGCCCTCAAAGTGGAAGGGCTAACATAGGCAATAATGAAATCCATTATAGGAAATTAAAAGCTATAAAGAAAGACTTCAGGGCACTGGGTGAAATGGTAAAGGACTTAGGGGCTCAGGTTGTCTTTGCCTCATCCATCCCAACTATATGGAAGGATGAGGTAAGGAAAAAAAAACCTCATGAATTAAACAACTGGCTAC